>NC_048427.1:7992384-8003771 GCF_013103735.1 Etheostoma cragini | reverse complement strand
CCCCCCCCCCCCCCCAAAAAAAACCCCACAAAAAACACTGCTGCCATCAATGTAACCATACTGCTATGGCATTAGCGTTTTAAAAATGAGGGAGGCTGTGGATGAATCAGGGGAAAAAAAGAAAAAAAAGTGAAGAATCTTTGCATGGATCAAAGACAGGCTTTCAAGCGCACCAAACAAATCCGGAATAAACAACGCAGTTGCTGTCTGTATTACACTACACAGGTGCCGCACACCAAAGGGCCCACGTGCTGAGCGCCTGTTTGGGGGGAGCAGTGCAAAAATTGGCTACATCTGGCAGCTAAACAAGAGAGGAGAGAGAGAGTAAAACATAGAAAAAGATAGAGAGAGGGTGAGAGACAGAGAAAGGGAAACAGGGAAAAGTAGAAAAAAGGCAGAGCACTGTCAAATGAGCGGCATTCGACTCCCATTCATCCCATCCCTTTTACCCCCCCTACACTGTAAGTGACTCAAATGTGTCTCTTCCTGCCTTCATTAATTTCTAATCTGGGATGAGACAGATTGAAGGATACCCAGATTAAACAGTGCAGTCAGACAGTCACATGTGACAAATAGGGCAGATTAAAAGACTGAGTGCAGGTATTAATAACCATAAAATATAAGCCCACCCCCGTCCCCATTGGAGAAGAACAAGGAATAACCAGTACGGGAGTGGTTGCAGAAATCTTCAGTTAAAAAGACAAATAAGCACATCTATCCATCTCTGTCAAGGCTGTGGCTTTCTTTTGAAATAAATGAGTGTGACAAGGACTGCAGCAGGTTTTTTTGATGGCAAGTGCATTATTAGAAAGATTTGCAATGTGTAAAAAGATGGATGAGGTAGCAAGAGAAAAGGCCTCCGATGCACTGAGAAATCATTACACACATTCTGTTAAGGTACGTTTTAAAAGACAATCATGTTTTTGTGAAAGTTTAGGTAACAAACAAACTGTGATGAATGATGAATGATGATGAATAGCCTGGGCAATACAAGAGGTTCAGAGGACGAGATTGGAACCACAGTGGATTCAGGTTTCTATTAATTAAAGGATAGGAAAAAAAGGTCAGTTGTGCTCTGTATTGGCTTGGTTGTGTGGTAGGGCTGGGCGATATAGAGAAACTCAAATATCACAATATTCTTGACCAAATACCTCAATGACGATATTGCGACGATATTTTATGGCTGACTATTGGTGCTTTAAGAAAATGTTGTTTACACAATGACGTTTTAGATAAATATTCTCCAGAAATGATTTAATGACTCAGTGGGTAAAGGTTAATAATAGAACAGCAAAAACAGTCTGGTAAGTTCAGAAAATTACTTATAAAAATTACTTAATTATCATTTTATTGTAAACCGGCCTGTAAAAACAGGTAGAGACAACACTTACCATATTACAGTATTATGATATATCCAAAATTTAAGACCCTATCTAGCCTTTTATCGCAATATCGATACAATCAATACAATACCGATATATTGCCCAGGCCTACAGTGTGGCCGTTAGTCTCTCCCTGGTCCTCCAAAATCTCTCATCAATCCCAGATATAAATTATGGGAGATTTCATCCCCCCCCCCCCTCCACCCGACGGAGCCATTAGGGGGTGTACTCAACGCCTCCCAAGGGAATGTATTGTGTTTATCAAGTATCTCCCATTGCATTACTCTTCTCTGGCATGTATCTACATTTCCATTCATCTTATTTAAGTCCTGTTGTCCATTGCTCTGTGTGAAATGCATTTCGTAACGGGAAAATGACTTGTTGGGCAAAAAAAATGGTACAAAATATTAAATTAAAAGCAAAAAGATTTAACGCAGAAGAATAATGAAAGGTTATTCAAGAAAGTACTCTCATAACTTTCGTGATATCCTTTTATCATCATAATCAACATCATCATTATCATTATCCCCTGATGCAACACTATGTTACATCATACTCATATATGTAGACCGGGCTTCAACACCTGAGTGAAATACAATGAACTGGTCTCTCCAGTAAAAATATCTCATCTCATGTTGATGTGGGAAGATTTTGGAAGTCACTGACCTTAAACTGCATTTTGGTGCGTAGGATTCTGCAATGTTAAGATATTAAACGTTTAAACAGCACATATAACTGCACAAAATCAAAACAATATATAGAATATGTGACCGTGACAAAAATGTGGGGTATTAAAAAAAAGAAAATTGTACAGTTGATGAAAAACAAAGCAAGAGAGGGAAATTTTTTTAGCGTTACTGTCCACGAATTGTTGCTCGTTAGTTTTTTTAATATTCCACCATCTTTTTAAAACAGCTATTACCAATTTAAATAACCCCGGCCCAGAGGCCTTGCTTTGACTCACTTGTTCAAGATCCCCATCCCCAAAGGTCCATTTAACAAGCCCATTATTCCATTCCATTACACTCACACCAGTGAACCTTAATTCTACTCATTCCTCTAGTCTAATGTAACTGTAGAAAGGAATTAATATAGAAAAGTTGAAGGCACAAATTAGATAAATGGGGAAGTAATGGCTTGAGCAGGAAATAGACATACTATTGACATAACACAGTCTAGCTGTGTTTTATCTAAGCTCAACACTAACCATTTTGTTAATAATCATAGACAAAAATATATATTTACTGGACAATTAACTTCAGTAGTGGAGAACAAGCACCATAAAACAAGCCAAACACAGTCAGAGAGAACCATTTCTGTCTGCTCCGACTCTTAAATAGAGCTGCAACAATAAGTCAATCAACTAATGTGGTTTGTTGGGTGACCTCTAGCTCACCCAGTAAGAGCATTCGCCCCATGTTGGCTGAGTCCTGCTGCGGCCCGGGTTCAAATCCGACATGCGGCCCTTTGTTGCGTGTCATCCCACCATCTTTCTCCCCCTTTCATGTCTATCCATTGTCACTATAATAAAGGGAAAAAGCCCCCAAAAATCATTATATCTCTTATAATCTTTATAAAAACTATTTTGATTTGCTGCTTTTCTTGGTCTACTGTGATACGAAGAGCAATGCTCAGTTATTTTCTCTTATTGTTGGGTGTTTAAAAGAAAAGGATCAACTAATCATATTGTTAAAATAAAACGAGAAATGTAAATATCACAAACTGCCAACGACCACTCAGCCTGGCTCAGGACAATCCAGCTCAGAAAGCCAACAATTCTGGTACCATCGACATCTCCACAGCCTTAAACTTTCTCCAGTCCATGGACACATTTAATTGGAGGCATCATCTATTTTACAGGAGCTGTTTCAGAGCAGTTAGACACTGTCTAAAGGGGCCCTGTCTCTCTTTCTGTGTTGCATTTATTTATTTATTTATTTATTTTTTGCCTTGCTCCCTCTGTCCTTAGAGCTGAAAGGGTACAAGACCTGACAGTGGTGTGCTCTGAGGCTCAGCACAGCTCCTTTTCATTAAGCATTTGAGACCACTTTTTGAAGGTTACCACACACACTTGTATCAGGACACAAGCCACACACTCCAACAAACAGGGTATGTTAACCCACGGGAGGGTTGAGGGGAAACAAGGGGGAGTCTGGTAAATGTTAGACCATATATTTTGTCTCTCTCAAGCTCGCCACGCACACACACACACACACACACACACACACACACACACGCACACACACACAGGAGTGCAGCAGTCAACTTTTATGCCTGTGATTCCCAGGTGAATAAAGTTACCTGTCTTTGTACACTTCCAGAAAAGCTTTTTTTTAAGGACTTCTCAAGTCTACAACTGCCTGGTGACATACTTTCATCACCTCCATCAAAGTTGTACCCACACTGGGATGTATTTGTAATGCCGAGCCCACAGGCCATGAGGCTAGCACCTTGGCACTGAGCTATAGCTCAAAATAAAGAAGTGGCAAATGCTAGGTCACAGGTTGTGACATGTTGCTTAAAATAATAAACTCTATGGCATCATGTTAATCAGGAACTGTTACTTTGAAGAATGGACAATAAAGGATTAAATAAAGAGTTAAAGGGATTCGGGAACTGCATTGTTATGAAAATTGGGATTTTCCACCCCGTGTGTTTGACATTGATTCCATTTTAACAGCACACTGTATAGGTAGTTTGTCATGACACTGGCTTGTTCTTGCAAGAGTCTGAACACTTAAAAGGCCCCAAACAAGTAATATTCTGAGCAGGTAGAAGCAGAGCCAGTCCATTCCGACTTAGCCCATGCATAGGCCCTTCCCCTTGCATGTGTTTGAGTGGTGGTGGGCAGTCAGGGTGGATTTCTGGGGCCTTTCTTCACCTCGCCAGGCTCTGTTTTATTCATTGCATGTGCCCTGACCCCGCAGAGCTCCTGTTCTGACAAATCACTTCTGATTAAGACAGATCTCAGTTAGTCAGCCACTCAACTTGGCCTATTCATCATTCCATAGAAATTATCCCTCTCTCCTCCTCCCGGCTCGTTTGCCTGTCTGTCAGACCGAAGCAAGGCGTAAAAGAAATTTCCGCTGCCGTTTTAAATGGCTGATTATAGACAATTGGTGGATGGAGGGACGCAAGGGTGCCTTATGGGTGATAAGACGCAAGTTTAATGGGTATAAATGACCAGGCCTGTAGGAGAGCAGCTGGTAATAAAACCATTTATTTAAAGCGAAACAGGGGTGGAGAGAACTAAAAGCTGTATTTTTCTTCTATTTGAGTTACCCCTCCTCTTTTTACTGCACTTCATCCTCAAATTCTTAGATCTTTTTTTTTTTTTTTTTTTTTAAACAGCAGAGTCCCCTTCACCCTAATTCAATAAGAATTGAAGAGGCTTGGAAAGTGCTTGTTTTTCATTTATGAAATTAACTATACCTACACGTCCCTGTGGAGACAGCTGCAGATGCTGTGACACGGCTACTCATATATAACATTGCTTAACATGGGTGAGTAGCAATGTAAACTCAAGGATATTGACGGTTAGTGTAATTACTAATAGTCCGAATTCTAAGAGCACTTAAATGCAGAGTTTTGCCGTAATAAACTACTGAAAACTGTAAGACATGCCAAGGCATCAACAGCCACAAAGCAATTGTTTTAACATTTCCAACAAACCAGATTAAATTAACCTGAACGACAACCCTGCTGGTGGCTGAGGGCTGAGAAGCGGGACGGGTTGAGTGGAGAATGAGGGTTTCTAAAAGCAAATTGCCTGAACTTAATCAACCAGTCTTACTGAACCATCCAAATGAAAACTAATGGACTTGGGTGCTTGCTGTAATTGCCCCACATGCAACTATGTGCAGGCATTTCTTTCTGAGGTCTTCAATTAAAAAACAGGAAATTTCTACAGACGGCTGGTCAGCCTATAAACCTATTCTCCGCATATTCCGATTGGTCAATTGTGAAGCTCAAACAGAGCGGACTTATTAATTCCATTTCCAGTGTTGGGAAAATTTAATTTTTTATGTGTTGATTAAACTTGGTCTAAATTGTAAAAAAAGTGAAGTATGTATGAAGTGTAGAATTAAAACTAATTTCTGAATGAGCTAATTTGTGTATGCATTATTCATAGTGGTGACATTTGTGTCACACAATTGTGCTAGCCCTATTGCAACTAAAATATTTACAAAAAATTATAGTACATGAATGAAAAACTAAATGAAAAAACACTAGTATTTCAACCTTTATTCAACCACAGTCAGCCTAAATAATAAAAACAGATGTTAAGTGCTTTAGTTGGCAATTTAAATTATGTGACTTTTTCAGCTGAGTAGCTGTTTAAATGATGGTGCGATCATCAGCAATATAAGCATTGTTATAAAATAATGATGATATCTAAGCTGAAGGTCAAAGTTATGTGAAAAAAATAAATACAAAAGACCAATGGAAAGGAAAGATTTATCAGAAGCACATTTTGTTGGACTTGGAAGACACATTGAGAGATTTGAGTTCTACCAATGATGCCAAGACTAGAGCGACTAAAAGGTTGAAGAAAACAACATGTCAGTTGGTGCTAATCAAACACAACATCTGATTTAACAACCGCTGGAGGAGAAAAGTTTGCCAGTTTTGGGAAATGGACTCAGGGAGAGCTGTAAAGAGGAGGAGGGAAGAAGAAATGGTTCATTTTCAACAGCTTAGGAGCGTTAATCATCACATTACTGTTGATTAAAGGCTATCACGTCTCTAATCAAAAAGTTGACAGACAGATCAAAGAGCGAAACACAAATTTCGTGCCTTTTAATTATCTGTACAACACCACACCTCAGGCAGCTCTTCCCTGCCTATCTCCTCAAACTCAGCGAAAGACTGCGAAAGGAGATCTAACACTCTACAGCAGTTCATTATCCAATAAAATGGGAGATTGGGGAGGGAAGCGCACACACGCATACACACACACACACACACACACACACACACACACACACACACACACACACACAGACACACACACACACACACACAGCTTTAAGGCTTTATGATTAGTGAAGACCTGGGGGGGCCCTCAGCTTTCTTTATTAACATGTCCCAAATTGGAACTCCTTAATTATGTTTGTCAAAATCGGACGTGGCGTCAAGCTCATTTGCATGTTTTGACAAGGCCTGTTGGGATCCTCCCTCTATTTTCCTTTAGAGTGCTAGGAGTATTTAGCACATCTTAACACCAACTGATGATAGCTTCTTGTTGCTAAATGAATGAAATAATAAAAATGTGGAACTAAGCTTTGATGGATTCACCCAGTGTTTGTGATTTAAAAGTTCGAATTGATGCAAACACTGAGTGAGGTAAACACAAAGGAGCCTCCAGACTCTCGTCTTTATAAAAGCTTGATCACCTCTCCTGTTCAAACTGATGTGACGCCTTACGGAGGCTGACTGACCTCGACTGTCCGGCCCAGCTGTTCCCTGTCAAGTGGTTTGGACATGAAACATGAAACATTTGCACTACTTTTAGAAAAGATTTTGCATTGCTTTGGAGGTTCTCAGTCAAAGTCCTACATGTTCCCTAGCACATGTTCCTACAACAGATTGCTACCTGACTCATGATCACATCCTATTTGAATATACGAAAGCAATGGACCACTTACTTCCTTCCCCCATTAAAAACTCACTAAATGAATCCTCGTTACGCGATCATATGTAAAACAACCATGGTCGAAAACAAACAATCTGTGGGGACACAGGACTGTCGGCAGCAATTTAGCAAAGGAGAAAAAGGAGGGCATGAAAGCGAGACATCAAACATTAGCCTGAATGGAAGGCGCAGGCTATTAGAAGTGGTTGCACTGACAGGATCTGACAGTTGGAAACACTTAAAGATTATTTTCCTCAAACTTTGAATTTATTAATACTCATGAGCTGAGGAAGAGCTCCCCAAACACAGCAGAAAAGGAGGAGCGAGCTGGGCTAAGTGTTGAAGCTGGCACCGAAGAGGCCAGTTCAATCTCAACGAACGGAGCTGATTTTCGTGGTACCAATAACCAAATAGTTTGTTATATCTCCTGTTCTGCTTCATTTAATCTCAATGAAATTTTATTTCGGATCATAAAGCCTAGTTTCCTATAACACTTTTGCTTTAAAATTCAGTATAAGATCAATACATTTCTAAAAAGCAAAATAATGGCTGATGATTTTTTTGAAATTTGTTACATTCCATGTCAAAGTCAAACACTCCTAAAACACTTTTAAATATTTTCAGGGTGGCAGCAGGACAAATGACATCCAACAATGTATACATTTTAGCTATCTAGCTAATCAAATAATAGCTTTATACTGAGGAATTGTGTATAAAGTTTCTGATCACTCTAAAGGACTTGCTTTGTGTCAAGAATGAAGATGGTAAGTTAAGAGAATGATGGCAAATAACAAAGGACAAAATTGTTTAAAACTGTAACTTTCCATAAACTTAAAAGAAATAGTTTGTTCAACCATCATGGTCGCTGAGATTTAAACGTTCATCCTCTAATTGTTGTGTATTGGAGAACTGAATATAAAATGCTCCTTTCTTGTATCACAGCATCACTTCAACATGATATGTTTGCATTAAATAGTTGCCCTGTTTTGCGCAGACAATACATCAAATTCTTTTCTTCTCAAATCTAAGGTGCTCTGACAATTTCATTTAAAAGGGCAATAGTGGAGCCTGTCATCAGAACACTGCGTCATTATGTCTGCTCCGACAGACAGCACAAACAGAAGTTTGTGTTTTACTTTAGGGTAATACCATCGCACTTCCCCGGTCTGGTTAAGGGAAAATAATACTGCCATTATAGGGAGAATACGAAGCACAGAGGGAACTCACAAAAGAGAGACACATCATGCGCTTCATTTAACAATGACTGGGGCCACAGAGTTGAAGGCAGATTATTGTCAACAATTGTCAACATAGCATGACATGTGAGAGCATGTCAAAGCTCTTGCGTACAGTGTACATTGTTTATTTGTGCTTACTTTATATTGTTCCATTGACATCATACAGTCATTTCCAAGCAGTTCAACCTTTATGGCATTCTTAAGGAAAGCCTAGTCTTACAAGGTTGATGGAAATAAAGTTTTACTTACAATATACAGGTAAAGTACAACAAATATGACTTCAGTAATTCCCAGTGAGGATAGCATTAAGACAGTGTTAAAAAAGAAAGATCTTTTACTACTACAAACCTAAACAAGCACAATCACCTATTTTGACAGAACTAATAAGCAACACTTCTTCATTAAACAGTTTAGACTAAAGGCTGCTTCAGGTCAAACGCTTAAATGCTGGCAAAACACAGAGGCCTGTGCATTGCATTACTTGAAATCCAGGCGCTTATATACCGCTGCACAATGAGGCTCACCTTGACTACTTGCACTTTTGGGGTTTTCCACTATGGCTTTCCATAAAGAAAAAGGCTGTGGAAGTTACCTGGAAATTTTTTTGTTAGCACTTCAGTCAACGTTCTAAGTGAGCTGAGCCAATACTAGAAGGTGGAGTTAAAACACTGTCGACCACCGATTGGTCAGAGAGAATTGGCATTAGGGCAAGACAGGACATCCTGTACCAACTCACAATTTTTAAATTGCCAAGCTACCGTCAATTGCAATCATAATTATTATATTAATTAATTTAATCCAGATTGAAAAAACTGCAACCCACAAAATAGGCTTTACAATTGACAAAGTACATACAATCCTCTGTTTTGTTGTGGATGAAAGAATTCAGCAAGTGTCGCTTTTAAGATGATGTCATGACAGTTTCACGCGGGGTAATTTTTGCAATCGGCTGAGAATCCCACCAACACTAGCTGCAATGGACATTGAAAACGGAAAAAAAGTGAGTCAATTAAAGCCGTACTATATCATGGAAACATGGCAAAAGAGGACTACAAAATATCCAGAATTTCCTGGCCAGCAGACATAAAGGGAACAATAAATTGAGAATGTCTCTTAACACATTAATGTAATAAAACACTGTGCATCACTGATGGGTGATAAGGTGTCTCCTGTTCCTCATCATTAGCTAAAACAGGCTTAAGTGAATACCCAACACGTCTGCCACCATCTTCCACATTAATGAAGCATATCTAAGTTTTAAGACATGGCAGAACTAATTTAATATACCTTCTAAGGGACCTTAGCACCATCAAATTAATTATTCATTAAGGACATGATATTATAACTCAATTGTCATCTCAGTAGCTGGTCCTTTCTTAAACCTCCCCCTGTCTGTTGCTCTCTTTTGTCTTCCACTCTTTCTTTTAAAGCAAGTCCTTTGCTATTAATCCATAACTGAGCAATACCCATCGTCATTAAGGCTGCCGAAAAATAATTTCCTTTTTTTTGGTTTTTGAAATAAAAGGTGACAATGAGATAGGGAAGATCCTCTACCATTGGTGTGGCTCCGTGTGGGTTTTACAGGATGCTGATGGGGCCAGACACACACACACACACACACACACACAGAGTCATCAAGTGATCAATAACACAACCTTAGATACATTTTATTTTACCATGAATAATGTATGCCTCTGGCAAAGCTAATCTAGCCATAATGTTGCTTAGACAGGTTGGCCATGAGAAAGTGGGACCACATTGGTTCTTTTAGTTGGGTGTCATTTTCTCTTCAGGGGTAGGATGATGGTATGCGACCCTGTCATGACTGACAGCAACAGCGGCAGCCAGGAATGCCTACAACAGCCTTTAGTGAGAAACTAATACAAATATGCTGATTCCTAATATAAGTATGTAGATCCTCCATGTAAATCACACACAGCCAGACAATCAAAAGAAAAAAAATAACCAAAAACTCTAATGCTTTCCTAATATTCCTATTGTGACAGATTACCCATGCCCAAGGACAAACTGGACACACAAGATGATACGAGATCAATCCACGCCATGGAACACTTGTATATACGGTACATACTGTAACCTTAACCCACACCACATGAGCTTTAAGAATACTAGGTTAGACTACTACTACTACTACTACTACTACTAACATCACTTTTGTTTGTAAGAAAATACAACCGGTCACCTTTAACCTCGATAGACAACAACTTTACAAAACTACTGTTTCTTTTGGGAGAGTGCATTGACAACAACTGTATGGGCCTACTATTATGTTAGTTATGACATTAATTGGAAACTAGCAAACTGTGAATAAAGAAAGCTCTAATTTAAAGTTATCTCTCAAGGCTGTATGTGGAACACATATAGTATATTGAAGGAGCCAGAACCATGCAGGCTTTATCTAATAACAATTTTGTTAAAATTTGACAATTTAAACAAGAGCAAACAATTAGAAGGACATGACACTAAAGTCCATGTACAATAAATGTGTGTCCTTTGAATGATTAAATGCCAATGGCAAGCAGTCATTAGGGTTAGGTGGAAAATACGTTTTGGATATAGTAATGATAAACCGTGGGTATTTTAAAAGTGTATTTTGAATTAAAAAGTCAAGTTTGAATACAGATTGAATAGGAATAGCTTTGTGAGGTTCTGTAGGTTTATCAATGTAAAAATAACTGGAAACAAAAGAGAAATCCCCATCGGCAGTACATCTCCAGCAAACATCATCTGCCTGGGAGGTAGGATATGATACAGTGTAGGTATTATAACTGCAATATTAGCCGTGACAGTGGGCAGCCTCGCTCCATCCCCTGATTGTAATTGAGGCCGACGCGTGACAGCCCCCCATGTGCCCTCAGTGCAGTGGCCTGGGGCATAGGGCTTGCTGACAGAGGAGGCACCGGAGACAATGGCACAGGGTCCTGGCCTGGCACGGCCATGGCATGGTACCCTTAGGGGCACTGACCCCCCCCCTCTCAACCCACCGCAACTTTCGCTACCTCACCTTTGCACCAGGCATCTTGGAGGCTAACGAGAGGGCAGCCGAGACTGCTTAACAATTCCACCACATCCGTTGGCTTGGTATGCAAGCAGCTCTTTTTTCCTCTCTTC
>NC_048427.1:7884989-7992374 GCF_013103735.1 Etheostoma cragini | reverse complement strand
CCCCCGCTCCAAGACCTTTGGTGAAATAAGTGTCAGCCTGAGGAGACAGGCACTCATCAACACTTTATACCTGGGAGGTATATTAATGCTGTGATGGTTTCCTGGAAGAGGGAAGAAAAAAAGCTTTGTCCTCGTAGAAAGAGATAAAGGACAAGCCTTGGACAACTTTTGAGGATTTAAACTTTAATGGTGTTTATGTGGATATAATGTGAAAGGTATGAAAGCATGAGGCAAACTCAGTGACTGAGAATTATCTCATGTATAGTAGTATCTCCAAAAACACTGGGAATAATAATACTTTGTCATGTGTTTAAGAAAAAAAAGCTATATTTCTATAAAGTTTTTCTTCATCAATAATAACTGAGAACGATAGGAATATCATGAAGTTGGAGAGAGAGCAAGGGAGTTTAAGGCAGAGAATGTTGGTTTCTCTGTACAGATCCTCCCTACCCGGATCAGAGACCCGGACCCAAACTTCACTTCTACAATAAGTGGGGCTGGGCGCCTACAGGGGCCTTCTGGTATCCAGTCGGAGATACATAATTAAAGGAACACGGAGAGGGAGCATGTTATTACCAATGTTTTCATTAGGCCAAGTTAACACATTGGTCTCTCCCAAGACCAACAGATAACAGGCGAGGAAGTGCATGGAATAGGATGCTTCCTATTGGGGTCTAAAACTCTGTTCAAGAACTGTTCAAATTAGTGCTGGTCCTGCATCATGTCATTTTGGCCATAGCGCTATAGCTCTATAACAACATTTAATTTTGACATCAGAAATGTGAAAAATCATGCACAGGCCTCCTTTTTAATGATATTTTTAAGTCCTTTCCCCAACATTCAGGCTTAAATTAGCCAGGATTTTTAAGATCAGGGACTGTTTTTTAGGCTATGAAAAATGGATTAAATGAAGAGGAAGTCTGGCCTAATGAGCTCCCTGGGCTATGGAGCAGCAGGGACCATGAGGGGAAAGAAGGGAGACGAGGCAAGCCTTTGAGGAAGAAGGGGCCGCAGCCATGCCCACAGTGTGCCAGCTTCTTCTCGCTTTAGCGCCAATGGCACAGACGGCACCTGGGCAAAGCCTGGCCACCCTTGTCCTGTGCCAAAAGAAAAGAGAGGCGGACCAGAAAGTTTGTGTTGAACCTGAGTAGTTCTTTTAGCCATCTTGTTTTTCTTTTTTCTTTTTACTTCTTTTTGTTTTCTGATGGTTGAGTCCTTGAGCAGGTGTTTTTTTTGTATTGCGTGACAGACTATGTATATGTAACCTTTTCTTTAGCAACACTATTACGAAACGCAAAACCAGGAAAGTGTTAAAAAGAAGATAAAAAAAGAGAGAGAGTAGGGATCTTCAAAATAAGTATCTACAATTGCACTCTCATTGAAAATAGCTCCACAGAGTGGTGAGTCAAATAGGTCAAATACAACATGAACCCAGTAACAATAGAGCAGTACAGAGGACACACTGTCACAGAGTTAGAATCAAGTTGTTCCTTAAGTTTCTTAACCAACTGTGGGAGGATTTTAACATTATTGTCTGGTTAGATTTGTTTGCTTTCATTCTTGTAAAGCTGTATTGATTTCATTGTATTGCACATATCTTCATATTTTCACAGTAATACAACTTTTCCTTATATTTATCATCTATTGGCTAATGTGGCTGAGACACATAACCAGCTTGATGCCAATGACCATGGGACACACTGAGACAGGTTGAGTCTTAATGCCCAAGGATAGTCAAGAACTGTCCACCGCAGTGGAAAAGAGGAGTTGGAGGGGAAACGGATAGGAAGGGGAGGAAAGAGAAAGGAATTACACTAGCAAGTAGTGGCTGTTGGATGCCATCCAAAAAAAAAGAAAAAAGGCGGAAGAGAAAACAAAATAGGGGGCGGCAAAAATACTTCACTCACCTTAAAGAGGTATAAGAAAGAGAGAAAGAGAGCCAAGAACAACAGCTAAGGGAGAGGACAGCAATGGGAGGGGGTGTAGCTGGCACATTCTTCAGCTACTTCTCCTGACAGCGATAAGAACCTGTCAGAGCCTCTCAACCTGCCACTCCTCTCTGCTTATAGGAGGCCTGTCATTACAAATAGCCCAGATTAAAATACCACACTCCTGGGGCACAGGCCTTGACCTCCACCTACCCCACATTGCCACATGTCTACCCACACTGTTACCCACCCTGTCCAAAGGGAGGGAGGAGAGAAAGAGTGAGGAAGGCCCACAAAAGTGAGTGATGTTAGATGAGAGAAATGGATTAACAGTAATGGTATTTCGGTAAGGAACACATAAACTGACCTAAATAAAACAATGTATAAGAAGAAAGAATGGAGGAAGACAGAAATATATTAAGTACACATAAGTTGAAGCATGACATGAAATCTTTCCCCGAAATCAACCACTTATTCATTTATCCTTTCCATTTGTCTCCCACACTGTGAAAAACTAAGACTGTTGTATTTGTTTACAGGGTATAGTTTTCTTTTAAAATTTCTGTCAGATTCCTTTATTAAGACTCCCTAAAACAACACAACAGAAAAGAAATCAACAAGCTACAGCTAATGATTTGTGTGAAGGGCTGTGTGGTTCTTTCACACTTGTACCGCACTCAAGATGCGTAGCAATACAGTTTGATTAGGCTAATGGTAACAAAGCACTGAGAAGTGCTATAGGTTTTCAGCTCAAGCCTCCTGTACACGTCGACTTGTATTTCGGCACGAAGCAGACATATGCAAACAGAGAATAATGAGTCCAACGTCTCCTGGATCTATCTGGTGCCAACGTGAATCGTCTGTCCTGACACTGAAAAATGACCTATCTTAGCACGATTTGGAGGGGGGCCGGTGTGTGTGACAGTCACCAGCATTGTGCTGACAGCCCAATAGAGTAGAGGAGGAAGGCATCATTAGGATCACACACACAAATGTACAAATACACACATCAACGCACAAATATTCATGTGCAGAATACTCGCATACACTCCATCTGACATGGGAAAATGTGTGGATGCTTGCTTGCACAGAAAAAAGAAAGAAAACATCTCTTGACTGATATTTTCTACCTCAAACAGAGCATGAAGTTGCGGCCACTGTCATGTCACAGTGGCAAGCACATTGTGGCAGAGCCAGACGAGGCTAAACACAAGCAAAACAGACAGGAAAGCAGTAAAACAACATCTTAGTTATACACAGCCTTAACACGATCATAAACACACATGACATAATATAATACACACATCAATGCCAGAACATTTTCTTAAATAGATTAGCCTGAAATTACCTGATAGTCTTGCAAGCTAAAAATCAATGTCCATATGGTGTCATAAAGAGAAGCACCTGCAGTGGGTTAGAAACCAATTTAAATCAGTTTGAATACCTTTGGTGTCTCGAACAAAAGAGAGAAATGGAAAATTAACCCACAGGGATTGACGCCAAATACCTCAAATCAGTTATGGTCCTAAAAAAAAAGAAAAGGCATTCTTTTTAGACAAAGAAACTCTCTAAAAATAGCTAAATATAATCTTTGATACACGGACAGCGTGTGAGAAGACTGCCCTGACAACAGCATTAGCTCGTCTTGATGAATTTAAATTAGCAAATTTTGGGAGATGACAGACGAGTTTTGCTCACAAGAGCCTGTCTCCTGAGAGGAGATGACAACTGAATGATGAGCAATAAGGCCCATCACTTGTTCAACTGTCCAAACAAGGGCTGAATATACAACAACAGGAATAAAAGCAAGCCTACAAGCAAAGTAAAGTTAGTGATAAGAGAAATGTACTGCAAGACCGACCTGTAAAACTAAAGGAAAGCTCAACTCAACTGAAACCTTTTGTGAGACATATTGACCTAACAGGCCAGAAATATTCTGTCTAAAATATTTTTCGTGAAGCTGCCGTCAGTGTTTTTATTTTCACCAGAAACTGTGAAAAACTTGGATTTGTGTATAAGCTTTTTTTAAGAGGTAGCTTGGGTTCTTATGCCGTTGACTTGTTCTGTATTCCTCATTACAGAAGAGGAAGCAAGGGGCGAACAGAGGGAAGGAGAGATATAAGGAGGTGACAGAGAAAGACAGAGATCTCTACTGACATGTTGAGACATAAACAGCTGATAGTTATCTGTGCACCAAGCCCAGGTTATGTTGCTGCGAGTTAGGCTTACAGCAATGATGTCTGAGATAGGGAAAAACAAAATCTAGAGACATTTTATGACAAGACAACCTTCACTCTGGTGCAGAGTTGTCAAGTGGCCACAGCCAAGGAATGGGTCAATTTGATTGCTGACTTTTACCTATACTACGCAGAAAACTTAATTTTATACACATATAGTAAATATTCAGTGATATTTATGATTTGACCAGGCAGCTTAAACTACTTAAAGCATTTGTGGAGAGTTGTTTTACTACTATAAAACTGACAATGTTCCAAAAAGACCCAAATAGTGGAGTTACTAAATCCAAAAGTGGCATGACCTGAACAGAGGCATGTCTCAGTTTGCAAGTCAGATTATCACAAGACAATGAATTGAATTTCCACCTAGAGGTAGGAAAACCGCAACGCATCCTACTTTCTTTTTTCTTCACTCAGCTCGTGTTCTTAAAAATAAGTACTGAAAAAATCACCTAATTAAAATAACAAACAAAATCCTTGAGTTGCACAGTATTCATACAGTAAATCACACCTAGACTGTACAAGCATATACGGTAATGTATAATGTATAATGTATAGCCCACTCACCCACCACACGTGAAAAATATGTACATATTCCAAAACAATGAGGTGGTACACAAGTGCAACTGGCAAGAGGGAGAGGGAAGGAGTGTGTGTGTGTGTGTGTGTGTGTGTACAGACAAACTCCTGATACTGACCCTGTACCTCATCTCCAGGGCATAAATAAACATGTGTGTGTGTGTCTGTGTGTGTGTGTGTGTGTGTGTGTGTGTGTGTGTGTGTGTGTGTGTGTGCCTGTGGATTATAATCAGAGAGAAAAGGGAATCAAATTTATTCTGCAGCTGTCATTAATATTACAAGGCTGTTACTGTAGCCCATGTGAAAGAGCATGAATGATTAATTTAGACATCACCTCTGTCACAATCCCTTACCAGGCCTGGCCCATGATCCACCTTTGAGAATAGTAAACAAAAGGTGGGTTCTACCTCGTTTTTGTTGTGGTCTGGTTTGGGCTGTTCCTGTCTGGCAAGTACGAGGGAGTAAGGTGCTGTGTTGTATTGTTGGACAGGTTGGATGTTTTTGTGGTTTGTCTGTGACATTCAGGTGTTCAGTTGCCAGGTGTGGGGTAAGGATCCACAACTGGAAGAAAAAGTTATTGTTGGATCATGCATGAGTAAGGTATTTAAGTACACAACAGTGTATGTGCGTGTCTGGTTGTAGGGGATGGTGATGGTGGATGGTTGCTTCGCCACTGATCTATTAATGCCCTTGCTAGTGACAACAAAGCTGATGATAACAGCACTATAAACCAAACAACTGTTCAACCCATGAGTCTGCAAACCAGATACATCAATAGCCCAAACACTATGACAGGCACATGTTTACACCCTCATTCCAAGTCGATGGATGATCATCTTAGCTGCTGATGGATGGGGAGGCATCTGCAAGGTCCTATCAGGTTGACATGTGCCCTACACCTGTGTTTTTCATTTGTGTTTGGGCTTTTTGTGACACTTGTCTGACAAGTGGAGATCACAAGGAGACAGGATCCATCTATCAGACTGCTGATGCTACTGCTGCCGTCTCCAAGGCCTGAGGGTGTGTGGTGTGTGTGTGTGTGTGTGTGTGTGTGTGTGTGAGAGAGAGAGAGAGAGCTCATGGAACCTAAAATTGCATGTATATACAGTATTTGTATTTCAATGTATAAGTAATTGTGTGTTTGTGTGTTCCAACGTCATGAGATTATGTGATTAGGACAATAGTCTTCTCCTAGATAATAACTGGTAACGATGGTTGAGTAATTTACAATTACCTCTTGATAGTGTTACAATAACATTGGCTTGATTTAAGTGAGTTATTACCATTACCTGGCAAATTATTTTTCCACTGTGTGTGTGTGTGTAGAGTGTATATTTTGATACCAAAAAACTGTTGGCTGTGTGTGTGTTTAGTGTGCCTATAAAATAAAGCAAATTCATAAGGTTATGTTATGTTTTAGAAAATTATATGGCAATTGTTTGTGTGTGTGTGTGTGTGTGTGTGTGTGCGCGTGTGCGGCTACCTGCTGAGCATTAAGCCCACGGGGGCAAAGCGAGAAAGGATGACACTGATGCGATGTGTTGGCATGTGCCCTCGGGTGGTTTTGGTGTGGTTGTCATTTTGTTGTCTCTGTAAAGCTCCCCCTTCGTCATACCCCGCATTATTCAAATAACGCGCTTTAAAGTTCCATAAATAAATAATAATTTCACAACTAGATGGATTGATGAACAGTGATGGAGAAGTATTTTTTTTTGGGGGGGGGTTTCCACAGATTTCTCATTGTTTGGACAAGGCTTTGACAGGCATTTGTCTCTTGGGAGATCAAGCTTATCGGAAAAAGATGTGCTGGGTTAGAAGGATGCTGTCTCGCTGAGCTGAGTGTCAGTCTGTGTGTGTGTGTGTGTGTGTGTGTGTGTGTGTGTGTGCGCCCACTTGTGTGTGTGTGTGCGCACATGCACGTGTGTGTGTGTAGATCTATTTTAATTTAAACCCTTGCTTGGCTTTTTAAAAAATAAAGAAGTTTCACTCACTAAAATAGTTGTCTGGATAAACTGGCAGGGTCGGTCAATAACTTGAAAGAAACAAACAAGTGTGTCAAGAGGTCAACTCAACAAGAAGAGTCGAAAGAACATTATACATAATACACAATACAACGGAGTTCAACAACACGCACTCTCCCTTTTTCTCTCAAAACACAGACACACAAAGATACACACACAAACGGAAATTAACATGATAGAATATTACATATGGGATTATACACTGCTCAACTTCTTTCTTACACATATACATGTTACAACAACCCATTCCTTTCTCTAAACAAATCTCCATTGCTTATGGGACCTAAGGAGGTCAATATGCATCTGAAACTTCCTTGTCTTTCCCCAGAAAAAAATGTGTGGGACTTGAAAGCAGCGGCAACTTGCTGACTCTCTTCTCTATAGTTCCTAAAGCCAATGCAGATCAATACACAGCCATACATACCACAACTGGAACAACTCCTGTCAAAGGTTACTCCTTTTTCTCTTTGTTTCTCTCTTCATTTTAGCAGGGCGGAGGAGGATGAGGAGATGGTAAGAGAATGAATGAGGGGGGAGAGAGACGATACGGCTGTGGAGCAGTAGGAGTAGAGCAAGACAGATAAACCTAAAATGATCCCTCTATATTGTTGCGGAACTCTGTGTTAATGGGTTTTGACACATCGCCAGCAGGCCATAGAGAGAGGGGGCTAGGGGTGAGTCGATAGTGGTGCACGGTGGTGGCCAGAGGCTAGCAGCCGCGGCTAGGCCAAACCCCTGGTACTTGCACGGGCTGGGGGCCTGACCACTAATCATTAGAAAGTCAATGAGTCCTCTAGCGCTTGCAGCTACGCTAGCCTTCCCAGGGAGCCACACCACCTAGTGAGGGCCCTATTTTAAACACATAATGTACACACAGACAAACACCATTTATGCTATATATCCTGTATACATGCCACTTATTGATACAAAGCTTATCACACAACTATTATAGGTACACATAACTGGACCCACATGTTACATGCCAGAAAACAGCTCTATGTCATTATTACAAAATTAAAGAGCTGTGACAAAAAGAACTCGGCAAACACAGAAAAACAGACATACAGACACACAGACATACACAGGTTTCATGATGTATGCCATGTCAGCCAGCAGCAGTCTACAGCCTTTGATGCTGTGGCTCTATTATTAAGCACGGTCCCTTCTCCTGCCCTACGCTGGACACAGCCTCTCCTGAGACGCCACACAAACGTCTCCCAGGTCACATTGGGGCTCGGTCAACTCACCTGGACCGCATGCATTTTTAAATGCCTCAAATGATCCTGACACGTAGCATCAGACTAGAATACTAAATGAGGGAGTGTTTCTCTAATTGGCAAAGACTGAATTCAAAGAAAAGTTACATGAACGTAAATACACATTCATATTGATACTATTATAATTCGCATGTATGTATTTGTATTTTAATGTATACGTAATTTTGTGTTTGTGTGTTCCAACGTCATGAGATTCTGAGATTAGGACAATAGTCTTCTCATAGACAAAAACAGGTTAATGATAGTTGTGTAATTGACAATAACCTCTTGATAGTGTTTCAATAACATTGGCTTGATTAAAGAGAGTTATTACCATTACCTGGCAAATTCTTTTTTCCGCAGTGTGTGTGTGTGTGAGTGTGTGTGTGTGTGTGTGTGTGTGTGTGTGTGTGTGTGTGTGGAAGAGGCTGTCTTTGCTCTATCAGGCTAATCGTGTGTTAGTCCAGTCTTCAAGATGTCTGAGACTGTAATTAGTGGATTGCTTTGAGTCAGGCCAGACCAGGGCAATGTGAGGGACTGCGGAAAGTGAAGGGAGCAACAACATGAGGGAGGCTAGAGAAGAAAAGGGCCGTCCATTTTATAGTCCTGATGGAGGTTATATTTTCTGTGACAACTGGACCACAGTAATCAAAATGTGTTAATAATCTCTTCAAAGGGCCTGGCGGCACATCAGTGGGAAGCCTCAATGAACGCCAATCTCCCACTAGACCCCACACCCTCATTGACCCTCCATCACTCTCGCTCTCTCCCTGTCCTGCTCCGTCTTCACGTCTTTTGCTCCTGATCTTATCTGTCATGTTCAACCAATTTTTCAATTGAGTGTTTAAACAAACTTGCACCAAAGTTACATATCAAACTGAAACTCCTTATTTCCAAATCACACAAATGAGCCAAGCCTATGTGCCACAATCCTCAAATTTTGAGCCCAGGCCTCAGTAAGGCACATTGGTCTGAGATTTAAAGTGTGTTTAGGCACCCCACTGCTTGAGTATAAACCCCTGGGACAATTCCAGGTCAGACTGTATAGGTTCCAATTTAGTTTGAGGATTAACATAAAGGTCAAAGTTCACAAAGATGACCAGATGGGGTCTCCGGTGCTAAAATACCTTCTTTTCCTAAAAGGAGGTTGAGCACCAGGATCAATCGACTCAATCGATGGGCATAGTGGTGGAGGTGATGTTGGCAAAAACTTGATTGCATGCATATTGATCAGAGTGATGCTAAGAAGCTGTAAGGCTATTGATTTTTTTTGTTGAGATTTGCACTGTTTTAGCTATTTCATTTTGTTGTTTGGATGGCGTGTGATCACACACACACACACACACACACACACACACACACACACACACACACACACACATCTTCAGCGGTCACTCAAGATGAGTTAGACTGTCCTCTCTGTTGGGGGCTAATCCGTGATCCACAGATTCTGCTGCATGTGGGCACTGGAAGGTGGAGATGGTGTGTGATGGTGGAGCCTTTCTTCGTTTGTCCCTGCGGTGTTGCCGCTTTGCCTCTGCGGCAAGGCGGAGTTCTTTTTTGTGGTGTGCTGCACCTTCCGGCAATGCTTTTCTCCAGTAGTCCATGTTCAACATGAGATCCTCCCAGTCTCCGGACGTGATGTTAAACTTTTTCAGGTTGGTCTTGATTAGCCCACCAGGGACTCGCTGTCTTTCTTTTAACTGGGAGTACAGGTTCTGCTTAGGGAGACAGTTGTTGGGCATGCGGATGACATGGCCTGTGCATCAGAGTTGGTGCTCCATTATGATGGTAGGGATGCTGGGTTTTCACTATATTCAATTCCTTCATAAGGCTACAGTTTGTACGTCTGTCTTCCATGTTGATGCTCAAGATTTTTCTTAAGGCTCTTTGATAGAATAGTTCCAGGGCTCTCAGGTGTCTGCTGTAGGTGGTCCAGGACTCCATACAGCGGGGTTGGGAGAATCACAGCTCTGTAAACCAGGAGCTTGGTTCCAGCCCTCAGGTTTCGGCATAGGCTTAACTGGCACAGCTCAGGCAAAGGTCAAACTCAGTCTTTATCGGCTTTGGAAGAGAGAATGTTTCCAAGATAGGGGAAGTGGTCCACGCTTTCCAGAGTGGTGGTGGTACCCACTTTGATGATGGGCTACAGTGATGGCTGGTTGGGTGGTGGTTGTTTGCTTGATGTTCAAGGCCTACCCCAGGGCTCTTTATGCCTTGGCAAAGGCATTTAGGATGCCCTGGAGGTCTTCAGGGGAGTGTGCTGCAATGGCGTTATCATTGGCGTATTGCAGCTTCCTGATGGTGGAATTCTTGACCTTGCTCTTGGCTTTGAACCAATTTAGGCAAATACGTGGCAAATAGGGTGGGTGCCATGATACATCCCTGTTTAACCCCAATTTCTACAGTAAATGGCCCAGGTTCAGAGCCACTGTGGCTGAGCGGTGTGGCTGATACGCCATCATGCAGTAGCCTCAGTACATACCTTAATAGTATGCTCCACAATGTCTGACAATCCACAGAGTCAAAGACTTTTTTCAATTCTATAAATGCCAAGTACAGCGGTAGTACTTTTTCCCGACACTTTTCTTGTAGTTGACGAGTAGAAAAGATCAGTTGTTTCCCTGGATGGACGGAAGCCACCCTGTGATTCAAGGAGTACCTCCTCAGATACTGGCAGCAGGCGGTTGATGAGGACACAAGGAAGGACTTTGTCTGTGGTTGACAAAAGTGAGATGCCCCTGCAGTTTGCCTATTCTGCCTTGTCCCCTTTCTTGAATTTGGTAACAATCTGGGCAAAAATTGAATTGAATTGAATCCTGGAGCTCTGAGGGGAGCTCCTCCCTCTCCCAGATCTTGACGACACTATTTGACATTTAAGAACTTAATTTGTGGGTTTTGATCAATTTTCTTTAATTGCATTTGACTGAACCAATATTCATTACAGATCATTAATATGGGAAGTGGACAATAATTGAATGATGACCTCTAAGTTGTACATAAAAGTTGCTTTACCAATCTCGTCATATCAATTTAAACATCTGGATTTAGGTTTCAACCTTTACACCTGTAAGAACTCAAGGAGACCGATTGCTTAATTACCCCAATGTTGCAGTGTGAGGGCAGAACTTTCTATTGACATCATTAAATCTGAGACATCCACAATGTCCCAATAGTTGCCAGGATTCCCATGCCACTAGTTACAATAACCGGCCACGTCCTGTCTCACCTTCTAAGACCGGTTTGGATCAATTAGGTGTTAGTGTTGACCAATAAAGACACCAAGCCAGTATAAACCTTCCCGTAGGAAACTAAGGCAACAAGTGCTATATCTATGTGTTTGTCCAGAGGAGCTTGTAATTGGGACACCAATTAGCAGCCTTTTACCTCATAGGCTCAACAGTTGTTGTGTGCTGGTCTTTTTTCCCAAAAAGCAAAGTGATCATCATAAAAGGTTTACAAAAATTCAGTGTAAATTTGTTTTTATTGTAAAACTGGCCAGTCCAGAGAAGGTTGTAACTACAGCTGATAAATGGTCAAAACACAGAACCAAAGCCAAACTGACCACAGAAATATGAATTGTATTGTTTTTGAGTTGATTTTATCATCAAAAATAAAGCAGCCAACTTGGTGTATTGTTAGTGTTTGTGCTTTTGACTTCTGAGATGCACCCGCCTACCCAGCTTCACACCCTGTCACTTCAAGACTAAATGAAAAAGATTCGAACAGACAAGCAAACACACATTTCCTCCCTGAACAAAGCTTATTTTTTTCCAGGAACTGAGTTGGGAGAATGGAAAAAAATCAACAACAAAAGGAAACAAACTCAGCAGTGACTCAAAAAGAAATAAGAGAATCAAGTAAATGGAAGAGTGGTTTTCACTGCGAACCTTAGCATCATTTACTGTGGTAAGCACAGCTCATTCATAAGAGAGGATGCTTCTCTTTGTAGACCATTACCTACATATCCTGTCTGTGAAATGTATATTCATAAACAGACTGAGGATTGAGCAAAGGGGCCATTTCCAAACGTACACATGATCTGTGAAAAGGGCCAACATAGTCGACATCAAAGGGTCCAGAGTGGGAGAGGTAAAAGTAGGCCAGGCCATGGCCTGGGAGAGAAGTGGAGAGGATACAGAGGGTAGTGAAAGAAAAAGAGAGAAGAGGCAGTATGGATGGAGCGAGCGATAGAGAGAGAGGTTGGTCCCAGGCTGGGAGTAGCTCAGGTGCGAGTTGTGAGGAGGCACCTTCTGTTCGTGGCTCTGTGAGGCCCCATTGCCCAGACAGACATGGGCCCCTCTTGTTTGGCCCAAATAAATCCAGGTGGCTCAAGACGCATGCCCTTGTCACTCAACACAACTTCATCCCCCCCCCCCCCCCCCCCCCCCCCCCCCCACAAACACAGGCACACATGATGACATGCGCGCACACACACAAACACACATATTCAGTTCACTGAAATTTGATATTTAAAGGGCTTTGTGTGCATGGCTGACAGGGAAACAATATCCGTTTTGGCATTGGACAAATTAAAACGACTCAAAAACTTTCAATTAATAAAACAATATTGATTTATTCTTGTTTCATTTATTTGAGTTTACTTCGCTGAAAAATGGCAGATTTTCAACCTAAATTCTTTGTTTTTGACAATATAAATCAGTTTAATGCAATTCTTGTGTTTTTTGTAGTGCACATAATGTGCTAATTTCAGTGAAATGGTTCAGCAACATCCAAGCTTAAAGTGTTGCAGAAGCAGTAAAAGGATCAAAGATGAGAACAAACTCAAAGATACACTGTACTTGAATCTTATCAACAAAAGCCCCAACAAAAACGCCCACATTTGCTCAATAGCCCGGCCCACGAAAGGTCCAATGTTGATATTTAACTTCACTGTACAAGCAGGCTTGAGCAGATGGATTGTACTCCTGTGCTGCTGCTCTGCTCCTGTTTGGAGACCTGAGTACACTGTGGCTACACATATCCATCCTGATGATTAGGCCTGTTCTAAAGGGTCATACTGTAGCTGTCATACAGAGGCAGAGGAATCACATTTTTATGATACATTCAAGCACAACCAACACAGTGCAGATTATGTGAAATATGATAAAATATAATGACTTCTTTTTGTTTAAAACGCAACAGAAATGACCTGCATTCCTCTAAAGATCATCTTGACAGATGTACCAAACATTTCAACTTCTGTGTAAGAAGAAACCACTCAAATCAGTTACATCAAAGATGGAGCTCACATTTTGAGACTTGTTAAGTTAACTGTAGTCATATTGCAAAGGTAGGGTGCCGGAGCCATTGCTGTCACTGTCACGCTTGCGTCTAAATTGGGAGTGAAGGCTACCCCAGGAGACATGGGTGAACCTGTCACAGAAGACTGAAGGAGCAGAAATGTTCAAAAAAATGCCAGAACCACACACACACACATACACTAAACCAACAGAGTAGCTCCATATGCTTAAGATCTTAATCATCATCACCATCATCTGTTCTGTCCTTTGTGTGTGTGTGTGTGTGTGTGTGTGTGTGTGTGTGTGTGTGTGTGTGTGTGTGTGTGTGTGTGTGTGTGTGTGTGTGTGTGTGTGTGTGGTTGACATAAAAGAAGGACATCTGGAATACAATTATTCTAGGACACACTCTCACACATATTATCCCATTGCTCTGAATTTGCATGAATTCCATACATCTGGCCTTTAAGAGGCAATAACAATTATTCATTGAGGTGGTTGATACAGCCCAAATGCAACCAACCACTAGCCTAAACAGCTCATTAAAATAGCACAATAGCTCACTTCAAGCACACAGGAAAATTGGCATGAAACTCTATCAATGCAACATCGTATGGTTCTGAATGTCCATTCTGGATAATATAATGGATTCTGAGTAGGTTTGTGGAGAGAGTAAATGCACTTTATATTTCTTTTTGATTCTCTGGCACTGTTTTCTTGCACTGCCTTCTTTGTCATTTCCTTCTGTCCATATTGTCTGAAACTGAGGCTTTGCATTTTTCAAGTAAGCTTTCTAGATGAGGTAAATTTGGCAATAACATTTGATCAATGCATTGTCTGCAAAAATGTTGTGGAAAAAGTTTACTTCTCTAAAACAGACAATTACCTATTCTTATAGTAATGAAGACATTTGTATGACTGGTATGAGGTGACAAATAGTGGAATGTGCCCCACTTGTATCTAATTTGACTTAAATGTTGATTTAAATAATTCACAATGTAGCAAGAAAATAATTCATCTAAAATGTTAGATATAAAATTGAAAGTTTTTAAATTCTAAGAAGAACATACTATAAATCGCATTCCTACTATCAGGTGGCCTTCACCAAACATTAAACAAGTCTACATCAATCTGACAACTCTGTTCTGTGTGTAGTCATAACTACGCACATATTCACATCAAACCTGAGATGGGCCAGACCAAGGAAAGTGTCCCTTAGGCCATCTTAGCCAGTCCTTCACAACTGAGCTTTAAAAGATGGGCGACAGTACAGTACGCTGCAGTTGGCCTTGATTGATGATTGAGTAACCCAAGATCATAGATGTGCTCAAGGAGGACTTGCCGGTACAGAGCTGTGCATACATCAGCCCTTCAGGACTACCACTACAGTACATACATCATGCGGTGAGACTGACTGATGTGGGCATTGGGGACTACGTAGACCACTTATGGTAAGCTTTCTACATGGCAGTCAACAGTCAAAGTTGACTAAAAATGATTACAGCTTAGGAAAGGGATGACTTTGTTGTTATGAATATCATTTTTAACGGAGCCTAAAACAACTGAGGTGCAAAGCATGTGCAAAATCCAAATATTACTAGACATACAGTATGACTAGAAAACACACACACACACACACGCACAGGCACACGCACACACACACAAATAAGTTCATGCTGTCTGCGTGCATTTTCTTTTTAGGAACTCTTGGGCTCACAGAGAGGATTATGTGCGTGCATTCATGCATGCAGAGGCCCCCTTTCAGCACCTTCTTACAGAGTGAAAACAAGCAGCTCCTCCCTCCTAAAGCAGCTCAAGGGCGCGGCCTATCTACAGAACGATAGAATGCATGAGTGGAATTGTGCTTTATTTCAACCAGCAGGCCAGCCTCCATCCACTATATTTATATGGAAGTCAAACTGTTTGTACTGTCAAGGTTATGTTATTTAACAGGGGAACAGGGAAAGGATAGAGACAAGTTCTCGGCAATTTAAGATTCTGATGAGTGCATCCATAAGAAGTCAGCAGATCTGAAATGAGACCAATTAACTTCAATCCAACCGAGGACAATTCTTTGAGACCTACACATTTTATTCCCTTGAAATCTCTGCTATTCAAAAATGTTGTGATAAACACAGCAGTTATTTCACCCTGATCTGACAACAAAGAATCCAAATTAAAATGTTGGTCATTTTGGTCCAAATGTGGAAAGTCCTGTATGTGCACACAAAAATGAAAAAAGGACAATATCAGCATGTTGTTTGTGGCTAGCTTTGCTCAAAACTGTGATGCAGAATCTCCTGTCCCAAAGTAACGTGCACAAATCCATGCGCACCAACACACTTGAGCGGCACACAGAGCACTCCTAAGGTTACCCCCCAGGACAAAAGCTTTACCATCCCACTGACTGGCAGATGGGGCAACCAGCTGACATCTCGGCCTGGCTCTGTTTCATGTTCCCTGGGTGTCTTAAACGAGCGGGCACCCTGTCTGATGGGCACAGGACAGCCAAGGAGGAAGCTCCTTTGACGGGGGAAGGGGGTGTGCTCCTTGGGGCTACCATTGAGGAAAAGAAGAGCAAGGACAGACGGAGATGGCTAATGTGCTTCAGTGTGTTTGTACAGTATAATTGTGTGTCTTGCATGGTGGGACGCTTGGGGAACGTCTACAGAAGATGCAGATTAATACTGAGCTAATGACTGCATTTAGCTCTATATGGTTTCCTAACTCACGATCAAATATTTTCCCCATGGCTAGAACCATCACATACTGTTTCAGCTATCATACTTTTTCTATTAGTTTTGAAACCAAGGAATTTAAATCTAAGAGTACAAACCTTGCTTATTGTAACACAAACAGTGCCACATAGCAGTTTGCAGATGTGAGGCTACGGGGTCTCTATCAGTGCTGCTGAAAAAAACATCTGTGTTACTATAGGAGAAGTGACACACAGAGCATTCACTAAAAGACTCTGACAACAAAGCAACAGCAACACAATCTTAAGCTAAAAAGAAGTCATTGTTGTTGGGTTGTTCCCTCACAGACCTTGGGATGCTCAAGACCAGTCATCTTATCACATAAAACACATTAACAGATGTGATGTGACTATTGTTACCACTATCATCTATTGCAGTAATCAACAAAATGTCCACAGGTGTAAAAATTGTATCTATTATTTAACAAACAAATTCTAGAAGAATAAATAGTTCCGGGAACCTTTCATAATAAATTTGATGTAACTTTTATTACATAAGATTGTTCGTATCTTTCCAGTCTGCATTTCAAATATGGTATGAGAGTGATGGGAATATGAGAAACACAGAGCGAGTGCACACGCTTATCCTAAAAAATAAAATAAATAAATAAATACATTGTTAACACTGGCACATCAATTGATTTTGTTTATGATAAGCTAATTGCTGCAAATGCAAAAGTCATTAATTACTTTTTGAGGGGACAAAATAAAAACTAATTTTGGAAATAATACATTTACAGCTTCACAAACTTGGATTTGGTGTAACTGTATGAACAAAAGTTGTATTTACTGTTAAAAGTGACAACAAGTAAGAGAAAACTGAAAGAGCAGAATATTTATGACTTTTTAAGTTTAGAAAAAGTATTTCTTATTTGTTTTTCTTGTTTTACTTATTACATGTGAGGAGCATTTTTTATTTTACGGTTACAGTAAAAAATAAAGTTTGCAAAGTAACTTATTTAATGAATGATGGCAGACTACTTACATTAAAATGGCATCAACAGTCAGCAAGCTACTCTTAGCAACTTTATGCTTACTACTAAATTTGAAACAATTTCAACTGCACTTTAATGGTGATTAAGATCGTTTTATATTTTCCAAACAATTTCAAGTTTTGAGTTCCTTGTTGTGCTATTAGGGTCAGTATTAGGAAGGTCTTCCTTACCTGGAAATGTTTATAATGGCTGACAGTCAGTTAAATTACATATTGGTTCTAAACAACAATCTGTGATAAATGTTTTCAGTAAATAATTAAATGCAATAAACATAGTTGTAGTGATCTATTTAAAACATATGTAAATAAGATATTACTACAGATGCCATCACAAGTATGTAGCTAAATTTAAAATAAAAATTGTTAGCTGTTAAATTACCCTTTTACATAACTACAAGCAAAGAACAATGAAAATGTTAAAAAGCAGTAATATCACTGTATTCCCCAATTTTCTTGCTAAATATGCCCATTTAAGTCTGCCAGAAGACTCCCTATGAAGACACACTGTTAATGGTAGTTTGACTCGGTTGTCATTACTCAAGTGCTTTGTAGCAGCTGGCTTCTTTGTTTTGTTTTTTTTACTTTACTACAATGTAAATGAGAGCACATGTAAGGGAGGTTGCTGGTCAAATAAAAGCCAGGGGATTTTGTTATTGCGAACAAATGAAACATGTAAAATCATTTTATTTAAATTTATGGTCATCTACTTCCCAACATCTCTATCTCTTGTTCCTATACAGCAGCTTATCCACACTTACTCAGATTAATATCTCCTCAGTGTTTTTTTTTTTTTTACTCCTTTTAGGGTTTTAACTGACATCAATCATCTTGTCATCCAGTGCGTCATTGGCATCACCAAATTAATATTGCTGATAAATGTCCTCGGGTGACAAGGTGGCACAATTCTCTCACTGCTACTCCTTTGCTTTATTTAAAAATACTTTTTTTTGGTTCTCCCTTCCGTTTTTAATATTTCAGCGCCTCAGCTGTAGCGGTTCTTTAAAGCGCCCATGGGGTCTCCAAGTCCTCACTTTTGTCTCCCATTTCCTTCTGAAACAGTTTTTCTTTAACCCTATGCGGCTCTTCACAGTTGTTGTCTTAGCTCTCTCCTCTCTGTCGCGCGTTCTGCTGCTTTCCCCCTCCCTCACTGAGTTGTCTACGTGTCAACCAGAGGTCAATGCTACACTTTTTTCTTCTGCATGCAAGAAGGCAGGGGGGTCTCTTTTTAGTTATTGCAACCTATAAATAGAAAAGAAAATCTGATTTAAGGTTGGGACAAAGGTGTCTTTTAAGATTTAGTGGCATACCACTATCTAGCAATTGGAGAGTGTTTCGTATCTGGAGATAAGGATTTGATTATATCAATAAATGATTTGGAGGAAGTTTGATCTAGAATATGGACCAATTTATAAACTGAGCCGAAATGACTCAATTTTTAAGGGTATTACCTAACTGACACTGTGCATTATTAAATGCTGAATTCAGCAATATGTTTTTATTATTTAGTATTATATAGTATATTTAGTATTTATCTGTGGTGTAGTAGAGTGAGATAAAACAAAAAATGCTGAATGTACCTTGGTTTGGGACATCCTTCATAGTCTGCTTGATGGGTTGCATGTGTTCAGTTAACAATGCTAATGTCGCCGGCTCAATACTTTAGTAAATAGTATATTTGAGTTAATATAAATAGTATAGCTGCGTTAATATTAGTTTTTTTTAATCCATACCATCAAAATGAAGTGAATAATGTGAATGTGCAGAGTTATGGATTTAAGACCCATCTTACATATTTAAATGTTTGATTAAATATGTGCCAAATTCTTGCTTGAATTAAAAAATAATCTCACAAAATGTTTAGATTTTATTTAACAATGTAAGTAAATTTCAAAATGGGAAACCAACAATTTTCTTAGCAATGTTGCCTCATGTTCTACTGAGCCTAAAAGCTCCAATGAGCTCTCTAGTCAGATCATTACTTCCAATAGTCTCATTATGTTGAGAGCCTTGTTGAAGCTAATAACCGACTAAAGGTCTAATTATTAGATTTTCAACTAATTTTATTAATGCTAGCTAACACTTTGTGCAGACCCAACCGAGTGACACAAGGAGGCAAGTAGTTGTTGTAGTAGTTGGGGGATTTTTCAGTCTTTGGTGTAAGGTTCTTTTAATTCTACACAAACATGTCACTTATTGCCATCTTTCTAGTGCCACTCCACTTAAGCTAAGATTTGGATGTTTGTGACAACACCTGTCGATGCACAGGCAAATACAGACGTACCCGCTCACACACAGGGAAACAGGCGCACACACACAAACACACTCAAGTCTGTTGGTTCAGCTCTTCCATTGAGGGTACGTATGCTAGCTGGCCATTGTGCGCGTTAGGCCTTTTGTCTGTGCAGCCTGAAACTGGTGATTGCACCTTAGCTACCGCAGTTCAAGCGTAAACAGTGTTTTCATGCCCTACGATATTCACTGTTGCCAGTGGACCCCTAAATCCCTGGAACAGCTGAGTCCTAGGGTGTCAAAGATAATGGCGATTTATTGCAGTGTGAGGCTTTCTCGTCGCCCCTCCCGCCCCGCTTTCCAATCGTCCCCCCACCCCTCCCCCTTCCTCAAACAGATTAAAATTAAGCCTTAAACATGTGAGGATGGAATTAACACATTTAGCGAGTCTCCTCTTCCCACATCCCATTTTCGCTCCACAGCGGCTGATCCCCGCTGCCGAACGCGGGTGCAATTTTAATGACTCGCAACGTTTTTGAAGTCCACATGAAAAAAACGTCGCTCGCCGTTTGTGGCGGCGCTAGATATGGCTGGGCCACGGCCGGCCATGATTGGGGGGGACACACGCCGCCGACTCGGACTCCAGGCTCTTCGATAGGATCGGTGTCATTTTCCTCTCCACGATAAGACGCCTTGCTGACAAGGTCCGATTAGGAGAGAAAAAAATCATTATTGCTATGCCTTTCATCCACCGGGGGTTTACCGATAAACAGCTCACCCGCGGCTAGATTTTCTGAAAGCAAGATGTTATACGTTATAGCATATATGTTAAGGAAATGTGGTTCCAAGTGAAATTTTGGGAGCTTTTTTAATAATTATTTTATTTGAAAAACCATACTTTCCCTTTAAAATAAATTTGATAAAAAGGCCTCTTTTTTTCCTCAACTGCTAACCCAAGCCGTGGAATATTTAAGTCATAGCTCTGAGCTTCATTAATCAAACAATTAATAACTTAATATTCTTTTTTTAACACATTACAACATGCTGATTGAATCAGTCAACAAAAAAGTGATTCATCAGACTAAACCTAAAGGAAATCCACTTTAATAAACAAATTCTTAAAATATTAAAACTACATTGTAGAAAAGAGAGAATAAACTAAAAATAGAAGTGAGGAAAGATTCAGCTACATGTTGCAAAGAATAAGATGTACATTGAATATATACTATATGTAATTCTCATCATTCATGTAGTGAGTAAAAAAAATCCTTAGTATTAAACTGTGGTGTATTAGCCGGTCATAAAAAATAATAGTGTAAACTTAAATGAATCTGTTTAAAAGTATGGGAATAAAAAAAAAACAGGGAAACACGTTGCTTAAAAAAAAAGAGAAAAGGCAACACTAGTTACCCAAAAGAAATGTGTAAGGATATTAATTTGTAAAAACATATGTTGTATTAACACAATTACGTAATCTATAAAATATATATTCTTCAGGATTTACCAAATATAATAAATACTATAGAATGATATAAAATTTTTCAAGAGCTAATTATAGCCTCTGCTTAAAATATCACTCGCGCTTCATAAATGTAACCGATTATGTCATTTGCTAAGTGTTTGCTTATGGATTTGAGAAAAGAGCACCACTTTGGTGGCCCAGCACCAAAAGAATCATTGAGACTGATCTTTAGAGGGAACAGGGAAAAAATAAAGCGAGTGGGAGAGAAACAGAGAAGGAGACGAAGATGGAGGGGGAGAGATAGAGGGTCGGGACAAACGTGCGCTGTTTTACTGGGCCACTCCAGCGCCCGTGGACTCTCAGCAAGACTCAAAGCCACACTCCGCTTCAAAGACAGCCATGAACATTTTTTTTTTTATGTTTACAAAAAAATATTTATTTATTTCTCGTCACTCTGTCATTTATCTATTTATTTCTTGCTGTCCCAGCACCCCTTGCTCTGCCACTGGAGTCATGTTCGATGACACCGACATGCTCACCCTCCTCTCTTTCCCCCCCCCCCCCCCCCCCCCCCCTCTTTTAATACCACTGCAGATGAAAATCAAACTGCTCTAAAACAAATTGATGTACTCTTTAATATAGTCGTCACATCATCACAGGGTCCCCACGCGTCTGCCTTGGTGACAACTGCAGGGCTGCTTAGCTTAGCCCAGTGATGGCTGCCACTTTGTTGGTCGCTTCAATGATTTATCACAAAAAAGAGAGGGAGATTGTGAAAGTGGGAAGCGAGACAAAAAGGGAGCGACAGAAAGAAAAGACCCCTGGATCATGATTGAGTCACTGGCACCTTTGATTGACAAGGTCTAATCAGCTTATCTCCATCCTAATAAAGTTGATAGCCTGCGGTGCTGCTCTCTACCTGGCATGGCGTGAACTTTGGGCTAGGCTGGGGCCCCTGGGGGCAGGGCCCTGGCCCTCTCTGCTTATCTAAACGGGACTGAAATCAATCCCTAATGAGCTGTTTTCATTTGGCAGGATTGATTACAGGCCCCTAAACACCGAGAACACTCGCCTAAGAAGTGTTCTCAGCCTCTTGGTGGCCACCTTTAAAATGCAGAGTAGCAATGCTTTTGTCTGTGTCTGTCTTTGTTTCAGCAGCTCATTTTGCTGCCATTGCTAAGTTATTTGTGTCAACTGAACAAGTATAAAGGGGATGGATTTTCAAAGTGAACTGACTCCACATTTTCGGGTTGATCTACTAAGTCGTTCAATTTTTAAATGTTGCCTCGGGGATGCATTCATTCATTCATAATTGTAAAAAGTAAAAGCCTTTACATTTCATGTTAAAAATGAGAACTAACAATGTAGAATAGCAATAAATTAACATTAGTCATGTCTATGCAAAAGAAGCTTCAAGCACACATTAAACTATTGTTGCTACAATGAGCCCATAACTTTACCTTTACATTTGAGTTTACAATTACCATTCATGTCCTAGAACGATTGGAGTGGAGCATTTTTTTCAAAAAAAATAATTTGCAATGCATTGTATGAACTGTCGATCAGTACAGCATGTAACTCTCTCCTCTTCAATGAATGATAATAAAAAAGGTGGAACAGCTAGTCATCGCAACTTGCAGATGTCTTATCTGACATGCTATCTCGTTCTAAACTAGCAATCATAAATCATTTAAAATATTTTCTGTGGAGGGAAGGACTAAAATCTGGCATGTCTTTGATTTAACATCAGTCAAGCCTCCACATTTGGGCATTTCAAATGCCCTTGACTCAAATGCCTGTAAATTGGCTAACTGCATGCCCTCCCTCTTTATTTAGGGCCCTCTTTAACTGGGCTAGCCCCCATGTCTGTTTGTTGCTATGCCTGGGCTTTTAAGTCAGTGCTCTTCACTAATGAAGTTCTATACTTTATTTATGAGACAAACAGAGGACCCTGGTTCTTGAGGGTGCGTGTGGTAAATAGCTTTGCATGTCCAAAGAGTCTCCTCTATATCCCTCTGAGGGCTCTCAATGCTTTTGGCAGGCCTTTGTTTTTCACTAAATACACTGGAGACATTGAGAACGGTAGAAAAAAAAAAGCTGAAATCTTGATAAAATGGTACTGTTTGAAGATGTATCTTTTCTTAGAACTAAGAGTCTTCTTTTTTCCCTTAAATGTGACCTAGAAGCATCCTGGCTTTTTTGTTCCTGGTCATTAAGAGATATATTGTCAACGCTGAAGAGAAAAGGGGGCAAAGCCGAGTTTCTACGCCATTTCTTTGTTCAGGATCTATTTCTTTGAAATAAAATGTCTTTTAGTTCCACTCCTACCATTGGTCAATGACACTTCTTAAGGGCTACTATGTCATTGTGGATGGAGAATGCAACTTTGAATTACTGCAAAATAACGACGCTAAACTGTTCTTCGTGAAACGTACAGCTTGGATGTATGAGGAGAGTTGAGGTTTGTGGCAGGAAAAGTATTTACAATATAACTAGAGTGCATCTGTTGGGGAAAACACTTAACGCTCTAATTATTAGAGGATGGATGCCACACCTTTGTGTTTCAAAACTCAAAGCTTATTCCTTCAACAATTGCCAATGTCATTTTCATAATGTGCATGAAAAAAGTGTTGTGCACTTCTTTTTATTTCATTATTTTGTATTTGTTGATGTGAAAGAGAAGGAACTACAATAAATTGAGCTTTTGTTGAACTGTAAAAATAAACAGTGTAGTGTTTGCCAAATAACACATCCCAATCCTTAGTGTACTGTGTCTCAAAACTCTCAGAACTGTGGCAGCACTATGATCTAAAATAGTGCAGGATTTCATGAAGATATCTGGCGAGTGTTGTGATTTTCCTCTGTGGAACCACAAGAGTAAATATGTAGCTTGAGATGGGTGAACAACATTAAATTAAAGACTAAACTAAATTTTGGATCAGATGGCAAACCCTTTCAAATTTTATAAACCAATGGATAAATATGGCTACCTGATGTTTGTGTCCAGTGTGTTTGTGTCCAGTGTGTGTGTGTGTGTCTGTGTCTGTATGTGTGTGTGTTGAATTTGAGAGATTGGCATATATAGTAATTAGTCTGGTGGATGGGTGTATATTCCCTGTGTTTCAATGTTCTTTGTGCAGATGTATTCCATGTTTGACCCGGGGACATTGCCATTTCAGGTTGTGCATCTGAGCGGAGTGTTGGTATCGACAGCAGAGTAAAGGAAGGGGTCATGGATTAAAGACGTGGAGCGAAGCTTCCCAAAACCACAAACACCACCCCAGCTGGTGTGGACCAAGCCAAGTGTGTGGGACCAAGGCAGGATAAACGAGCATTGTTCTTAGCTAACCGCACACATAGTGGATGAGAGGGCCACCGGTGACACAGGGTCAAGGGGCATGTGGCCGACTACGGCAGGAGAAACCACCGGGCCCAGGAGGTACTGAACACTGTTAAGCCATGGCCCACTTCTTTACGACAAACCTAGCGGGGGGCAAAACATTAAAAAACGAGCCACTCAAGTGAAAAATACGACTGGGAAGAATTAAAAATCTGTCGTCTGTCGCAGAATTTGACGCAGTCAAGAAAATCGAATAACGGCAGGATCATCTGAGGCATTTGAATCAACATTTTTTAAGCAGAGAATGCAGATTGTATTTATGAATGCCAGTTACAGAGAACATCAAAAGCTGGTGGTCTGCGTGTGAACCTTCCTTGACTTGAATTATTAAATCTGTCGATGTCGCACACGCCAGCCACCCCGCGATTATAGTGTAAATTGACAAACTTTTTCAAAACTACAACGGAAGCCACAGAAAGCTGGTTGATACTTCAAGAATGAGCTTTGATACATCTCTGAGGAATACACTGTGCCTCAATAATGTGGTGACTGTCAGGAAGGAAGAAAAAACAAAAATAAAATGCTAACTGGTTAAATCTATTTAAGATCCCAATGAGCTTTTTTCCTATTTTAAGATAAGAAAAAAAAAACCATTGATAATGAGGGAAAAGAGGAGTTTGAGTTTTTTTTGGTGGTTTATTTAGAAAGTGATATTATGTTTTTTTATTGCTTCTGCACTCCTGAATTAAGAACTTCAGGAGGAACCGCTGACGTTGTTTATTTTCATGGACCCCCTGTCTGTTTGAGTATAAAAAAATAAAAAATAAATACACACAGATGCACAACACACACAGCCGTATCGATGCACGAATTTTCTTCGGGAGCAGAGCAAGGAAAAGCGGCGCTCAATCTGTTGCCTGTACACATCTCTCTCCCTCCCTGGCTCGCCTTTGATGTACTCCCGAAAATGTCATCAGGCGTCAAGGAAAAAGGTTTTTTTACGACCGCCCCCCCCTCAAATCCCCTCCGCCCCCTCCAAACACACACAAACACACATATCCACCCACCTCTCATATGAGCAAGACAATTTGCTGTCGCTCACTCATCCTCACCACTATCTTGAACCCCCTCCGAACACCCCCCCCCCACCCCCTCCCAACCCAATCCAAAACAAAATACGTACCAGTTTCTACGGCTATCTGGTAGCCGGCCTCCAGTCTCCGTGATGACCTTTCCAGCTTCTCTGTGTTGTCCAACAGATGCGCTCTCTGCAACAAATAAGAGAAGGAAAAAATAGAGCCAGAGAAACAAAACAAAAAGAAATGTACTGAGAGTGCTGGGACCCATTTCAAAGAAGCACATCAACACTGTCACCTAAATAGACAGACCACAACCACAGCAACAACATAATACAGCCAGGTTGGCAATAACCTTCATGGATGACAATGGGTTATATGCTGATGGAATATCAAGCATTTGCATGTTGAGGCTGACAATGTACGAGGTGCTGCTGCCTCATCTTGGACATAAAAAAAACAAAAACAATCACTACTTTGAGGTGTGTTGCATCCTGGTATTGTTTCACAGCACTGTTTTCTGCTGCACACACAGCAATTTCATTTAAAGCTTTCCAGTTAAAAGAAAACTCCTTTCCAGGTGAGGGCTTCCAACTGAAAGACAAATGTAAGACTAAATCAACATTTACTCCCTCAATTGTAGATAGTAAGTCTATCAGTGTCATGAATGTAAATAAAATGAACATCATTATATCGGTGTGAAATGTAATAATCTATCCTAAACAAAACCAATAAATGCATTTTCTACTTGTTTATCCACATTAGCGGACCAATACATTCATTCATGATGTATGAGTTACTGCATCCCCCCCCCCCCCCCAGTTTACTCACAGCTATCAACAATTGACAAGGCTGTTCATTGAAAGCATGGTGCTAAGAGAGCATATCAAGAAAAGATGTGTTTCATAAATAATTAAATAAGCAATTTGATGTGTTTTTTTTCAAAGTGGATTTTTGTGTGTATCAAGGTGTTAGCTAGGGCTTTAATAGTGTGCATGCACATTTCAATTGATAGCAGTTTCTTAGATACCAAGAGACCCAGTGGTTTTGGTTTCTTCTCTATAGCTACACAATTCACGTCTGACAAACACGGCAGGAAGAGATCTGATCTGTTGGGTTATGGCCTCGAGTTCCATCTTGGGGCTCTCAAACGTAGGAATCTACCATTATGTTTATATTTTATTGTGTTCATGTTTCCAATTAGTGCACCGTGTAATAACAGATATACTTATCATGTTAATACACATGCAATTCTATAAAAGGACACAAGCAAATTATTCTATTTTTTAAATCATTTTGAACACCTTGAATCAGTCAGTTTAATTTTCTTAAATTCAGATGAAGATTAATAAGGAGCCACCAATGATACATTTACACAAAAGCTTGTTTTGACGACAACGCTGTTGACCATTCCTGACCATTTGTGTTGTTCAGTGTAATGCATGTTTTCTTGTGTAGAATTAAGTGGAATATGTACGTTACATGTACAAAATATTTTCAGGAGTGATTAGTTGGTGTCTGAAATGTTTTCCTGTTTGGTTTAAACATAATTCTTTCCTCTGCCACCATTATGGAGTCCTGGATCTCAACTTACAGGTAGTTAGTCAAGTTGTCAAACAGTACTGGAAGCAAAACATATGTAGCTGGGAATACCTACATTAACGCTTTCAACATGACGCGTTCAATTTACTGTACAAAAAGAGGCTTCCCAACTATGAGTACACTATGGTTGTGGTTGCAATAAACTGCCTAAAAATGACAACATTAGATCATTATTTACTTGAGTTTTCCCATGGAGGTTCCTCCACTTCAAAAATGTGTGTCTACGTTTTGGACAGTCATGTAAGATTTTCTTAAATATGATGACACAGTTAGCAGCAACCTGTAACTGTACTGTGGAAACCTTCAGTGTTTTAGGGTGTTTCACAAATGTCCGCAATAAATTGATTCTTTGTTTCTGACCATATATGTTTTTAACACGTTTCCTAAGATCTAATAAACTACATCTCTCATTAAAAGATGCTAGTGTACTGTACCAAAAGGAGGTTAATCATGAAAGCTTCTGTTTGATCATTCTTTGATTCAAATAATGCCTATATATTATATTGAAGTTGTTTAATTCAATGCAATTATTCCATTTAATCATCAAGTTTTCTTCAAGCTGATTTTAAATATTGACTCAACTGTTATTTTGCTGACTACTTTCAACTTTTTACAAATTCCCACCCAAACATTGAAATGTATTTAAAAGACTACCTTCAAGTTTTTCCACATAAAAAGGTTGTCAATCACCATCATACAATCTATTATTTTAGGCAGAGAAAAGTGTAACTTTCAAGTCTATTGTTAATCTATGGTTGTTCAGTGCAAAGTTTTAATCACCTATGTAACACACATTACACGCATAGCTTTAAATAACATATTTAGTCCCGTATTGTCCAATGTATTCACCCAGCTTTCATTAAATCCAAACTGAATTCAGAAGGCGCGTTGATAAACAGCATAAACAGGCAGGGCTTAAATGTTTACTCGAATGTTGCTGGTTTGATGACCTTTCTGATATGCTGTGTTAAGAAACTGATCAGATGTAACATATTTGACACTCAAAAACAACCCAACGAATGACATCCGCCTCTCTGACAAGGGTGTAAGCCCATCACATGAACGGAGGGGACAGGGAGAGAAGTGAAATCTCTAGTTTTGGTTAGGCTGTCAAAATGTGTACCAGCTAATCACTCAGAGGAAATGGAGAAAAAAAACGTGCACGGAAGAAAAAATAAGTCAACGACACACTTTTCAAAGTTTGACAATAAGAGGGATGGGAAAAGGGAAGAGAAAACTCCCTCTGAACTTTCTTCTTTTCCTTGCTTCCTTTTTCTTCGCATTGCTGACAGATGTCATTTAAAATTGCAGAGATACTTTTCAATAGTTAAAGGGAGGGCAGGGGGAGGATGGAGGGATAGGGGATGTGTGGTAAAATGGGCTGCTGGTAGGAGGAAAGTGATGAGAAAACGTCACTAGGACAGGATGCAAGGTGTGTTTTTGGTGAAAGGTGTGGTAGTGAGGGTTTCGGGGAGGGGTTACATGGGTTTGGAAGTGGTAGTGGCATCAGCAGAGATGGTGGCAGTGTGCTCGTGGGAGAAAATGGATACCAAGCTTGGGCTATAATGAGCCCCTATGGATCAGAGGGGACGTATTGACATGCAATGCTTAAGCTTATACTGCTAGACCATGGATGCAGTGCCTGTGTGTGCCTGGGAGCATGAGGCAGCCAGGGATACTGACAGAGTAGCGCACTCCCTGGGTTCTTCAAAGAGCTCAAGTGATTAGTATGTTATCATTACCATTCGAAACGTGATTTTCCTATTCCCTCTCGGCAAAGGTGACACGTCTCGGGGAGACGGCCGGCAGACTCACTGCGATGGAAAGCCACTTCAAAGCTTTCTCCTCCTGAATTTCTCTCTCACTCTCTCTGCTCTCTCTCGTTCTGTCTTCTTTTAGGGCCGGGGGGAGGGGAGGGTGAGTGTGGGTGGGTGTGCAAGGTGGGAGGGGGCTGCTGGGGGGGGTAGTGGTGGCAGTGGCGGTGTATATCTGTGTGTGATCATTAGAATAATGCGGCCCGAGTTTGACGGTGACAGAAACTGAAGGAAAGGGTGAGAGTTCAGCCACTAAGAATCCAGTAATGGCTCACTGTGATGGACCTAATAATGAAACAATACAGACATAGACACAGGACGGTACCTTGGAAAATAATGACAAGGAACATGTACAATAAAAAGCTAAACATCCTACATTACGTAGTCACAGATGTGGCTGATATAGAGGTTATGTCTAGAAACTTCATCTAAAATGAGGCGATTCTTGCTCTACAGAAAAGCAATTTGGTTTCAATATACACATATCACACAACAACCACAACAATGTGGTTGACTATGGTTTTATTCTGCAGTTACAGTAGCAAGAAAAATCCAAGACATCCTTGTCAGCATTTTTGTCGAACGAAATGCAAAGTGGCTGCCAGCCCCTACTGTGCTACAACGTCACATATCAAGGCTTGACCCCAGAGGGTCTGATATAACCATCATGAAATCCTCAGAATAGGGCATGCATACACTAACACCTATTCAAGCTCGAATACTGTCTTACAATTCAGATCTGCCATAAATCAACTTAAGACCATGTGAGGGTTTCGTCAAAATCATATCTGACGGTCTCGTGGAGACTTCTAGCAAAGGATTTAAATACAATATGTGATAAATATCTAATAGCATGTCTGCACTGGTGCACCCCACCACCACCACTATTTCTGCCTATGCATGTATGCCTTTTCATCTGACACCTACATTTTGAACAAAGATCTTCTTAGGAACCACGAAAATTGTGTTTTTTTGTTGTGCTTTTTTGCGTCAAGAAACACTCTTCAGTTGTAAGTTATTAACAGGGAGCCCCAGAACAATGCAGCTGTAGCTCAAAAGAAATAGCTCCCCTCTTCTTTCGCTCTCCTTCCTTTTTTCAATATCAAACACAGGCAGTTACTATCACCATTTTCCAAAGTTCAGATGATTTCCTTATTATTTCAATAAGGGTGGGGGAGAGTCAAAGTGAATAATGATGACAGCTGTGATTCAGACTGACTGTGTGATCTTCTGTGCCGTTTGTTTGGGACTTGTAAGACGAGGAATTACAAGTGTCAAACAGCTGTGAATATGGGTGCTAAATATTTAAACATGTTTTTCAGCTGAAGAAAAAAAAAAAGTATAGTTTTTTAAAAGCAAGGCTCAAGTGTGTATAAGCTGTGCACGCCTTTGATTCAAATGCAGGAAGAGCAGAAGGGTAAAAAACTGCAATGGAGAAGTGCAATGGCGAAGAAGACGCAGAATCAAGCCTGAATACACAGATTGGGCCGTTCCTAAAGGGGAAGACAGGTGAGGTAACTCAAGATGTCTTCTGACCCTCAGGCAAGGAGGAAATGGACCAAAAAGGTGGGAAGAAGAAGGGGAAACAAAAGTACAACTAAATAAAAGGAAAAAAAATGTGATAACATGGCATCTGGGCCAAGTTGGCGCTCTAAATTATGGATAGGTGTGAATGGTGAGCCTTTGATAGGATTCAAATTACTGTGCTTCCGCAGGGGCCCTTTTGAACATAGTCTCAGTCAAAGGCACATTTAACAACATACTGTAACTACACCTGCAAATACAAGTTCATTCATGCATCAAAGGATGAGCAATATAATGTAAACTCCAGAAACAGCAAACCACTAAATTTGCCACAATTAGAGGGAAACATACCTTCGCTAAAAAATATGATCCTCGTGAGTATCAATTACTACATGTCACAACTATTGAGTGTTAATAATACACATTATGATGGTGTATTTGATATTTACTTCATCACAGTGTTTTTAAACTATACATTACAGTTCGAGTATAATGGCATTTGAGCTCATATTAGCAATGTTGCTGAACAATCTAAAAGGCTGCATATACACAATGTTACAGTTTACATGATTTTGAAATATCACTAACTAAATAAACCACCTTTGCTGACTCAAATTGGGATGCTTGCTGCATTGGTTATCCAAATGATATTTGGAGTTGAAGTTTCAGTCTTAAAAGAAACCCAATAAATGGACGGGGTGTCACGGCTGTCCAATATTATATTTGCATCAAATGTTGTTTTTTTTACTGAAAGATGAATTCAATTTAAAGTTCATTTGTATTAATTATGAGTGGAGGAACCCAATTAGCACGTGTGTATTATAGTTACAGCTAATGCAGATACTGCAACAACCAAAGTTCAAGGAACCACAATTTTATTCCAAGATCAGTGATTTTCGTTTACCACCACAAAGGGAAAAAACTGACTGCTAATGGAACTGAATACAACACGTTTATGAAAGGTTACATCAATTGAAAAGGATAAGTGCCAATTAGTTTAGCTTCTTCCTTGCTCATAATTAATTCAAAAAACCCTACAATAGTATTTGGTAAGCTAATCTGCTAAGTAACAAGCTAACTATGATTCTTGTTTCTGCTGGCTGTGTATCGTCGCTAACTTTATCTGCTAAACCAACTTTTTTTTTTTTTCAGATGTTGCATGTTCATATATAAGCATGATCATGAGCCAGCGATGTACGCTAACTGACCGTTTGACCAACAATAAAACTTGAGTTGACTTAAGCAATTTCATTCCTTGTGCATGGTACCTTATAATGCACATTATAGAATATGAACAATGGAATATATATATATAGATAGCCTTTATTATTTAGACTCATGGTCCATATAAAATGGCACAGTTTGAGTTCACTAATCTACAGTCCGTTATTATTGTATAGCAACTACTGTGGCTCCATTTGAGAACATTAAGGGACAGTGAATCTTACAAGCAGCAAATGCCTCTTGAAACAAAACAGTTGATTGGTGTTGGGCCCAGTAACTAAACCCTGCCTCATTCATATGTGCCTTTAAAAAGGCATATCAGAAATAACACCTTATCTGTGTGATATTTAAGGTAACTGGAGAAACTGGCCTTTGGTGAATTCATTATCTTTGGCCTGGCTTGTAAGCTGTTCAATCAGACATGCAACAAAGAAAAATTATAATAAAAAAAAAGTCCAAATGAGCTGCTTCTAATTTTCTACAGGAGAAAGCAGGGCAAATTGAAATTTCATTGGGAACGCTGAATTTAAACTGTGCGAGCAGAGAAGCACTTACCTCTTCGCGTAACTTTATCAACTGCATCGTGAGAGCAGAAGGGAAAAAAGAGAGAAAGATAGAGAGAGTGAAGGAGCGATAAAAAAGCAGAAACATGGCAGGAGGAAGTTCAGTCATGTGGCTGGGTACAGCATTAACCTGACGATTTATCTGTTAGCACGTTTAGCATTTGGAAAGTCACAAGACAAACACATTAAAGAAAACTAAACACGCCGCTTGGGAGGACTTTTTTGAACAAAACAAAGATCGCGTCCTGGTGCTGTCACATTAAACAAAGAGATGGCATGGATCGCTCGACTTGCAATATCAACTAAGATTATCAAGGACGTCACATCACAGAAGTCAATACAGCAAGAGAAAAGAAGAAATCAGTAAAGTATAGTCTGCACAGTTACTAAATATTTCTCCTCAACATTTTAAACTGCATCCGTCATTTTGCTGAATTCTCTGGAAAGGGATAAAAAGAATGTGTGCCCTTTGGAACAGAGTTGGAGAAATGCTGAGCCACTCCATTTGCACCACTGCTTATCATTGCTGATATGTTGTCAATATTTCATGTAGCTTATGCATGTAAGTAAAAGGTGCATGCTGTTTAGATTATGTATGGAAAGCAATGTGAGGCTACTACTGTGCATACAGTGCTGTGTATTATTGGGACAGCCACAGATCATGAAAAATGAATCTTAGCATAGCTATACATTTTTGATGAAAGAGCATAGCAAATTTAAAGTGAAGTAAATAAGAAATGCTATTGCTATTCCTATTCCTTGTCCTAGAAAGCCTTGCATCACTGATAATGAATCAGACATTTGAGGGAGGGGAAATAATCCCATTTGCCATTAATTATGCCTAATCACAATTAAAAAGGTTGCTTCCCTGGCCTGTTCTTAAGTGAGGGCTGTAGAGAAGTGAAGAGAAGGCTTGGGGTTATCGTGGGAAAGCAACACGGTTGGCAGGAAAAAGGAGAGGACAAATGTTTTGATTTATAAGCCTTATAGGAGGTGATTTTTCTTTTTTTAAATCCACATTTTTTGGCCAACATTAAAGATGAGCAGATCTAAAAGGAGGCTCAGGGCCAATGTTACTTGTCCTGTTTATTTTTATATTATGTGAGCCTGGAATAATTGTGTATCATATAAAAAGGTGAGCGTTCTTAAATCTTGAATTACAAGCTTGATTGCTACCTTTAAAGTTAAAAATAACTGACAAAGAGGGGAAAATTAAACATCAGCTGTTTTAACCAGCTCTTCTGGCCAGAAAAAAATCAAATAACTAACATTTAACATCTGCACTTATTATACTGCAATCCTAAACACTAAAAGACAATACTGTACTGCATACAATTTATATTACGTCACTGGTAAACACACTCAAAGAAATGTGTGGTATGGTAATAAATTCTGGAGGAATCTAAACTATAAAAAAACACAAACTAAAATATCTAGTACTTCACACCTTACAAGCTTGCATTTGTAACAGCACTCCCCCTCTGTAATTTTAGAAGCGTCTCAAAAATAGTTCTTGTATCGTTTAAGTTTTTTGCACCAATAAAAAAATTGTTATTGCAAATATAAAAATATTGTCAATAGCTCCAATGTCAGAGGTAAACAAGTATGACTGCGTGTTTTTCTAAACAGCTCTTTCCCTTGAAAATGTCGGCACTAACAAGACGCACTTAAGAGTGGAAAGTGTCTTCTCTAACTCAAGCAACAACTCCCCACTAAGAATGCATTATTGAAGAGACCAAAGTTTAAAACTACACTGTGGATGTGCTTATTTGGGGCTTGAAAAAAAACCTAGCAGATCTTGTGATCCCTCACCCCAGCTCAGCCATCAGTCAATGGGTACCAAACAAAACTTGTTCCAGCTCATTTGTGCTGCCTGACTGATTAAAAGTGCTCGCAGCGGATTTGTTAAAACTATATGAGGAGCACGTTGAGCTGCGTTTCTTGTTCCTTCCTGTTTAGCTTTATTTTTCTTTGGCATCCATTCTTCAGTACAGCCAACGATGCTCGCGTTGCTCAAGAGATAGAGAAGAGTAAATACAGAATATTGTAAATGTTATAATTACTCCTGCATGAGCGCCTTTCCTTGTGTTTTTGTGATGCCAGCCAGTATTCAAATTTGCACTGCTGCAATTTTTCTGTTATGATAATCAGCAATTTTTTTTTTTTTCCTCAAACAAAAGATTTTTTTTTTTATCCAATACGGAATTCGATACAAGTGGTAATCTGCTTCCTTTGTAGCCTGTAAAATCTGGTCCATGCCGGCTCAAACCAGCACAATCTCTTGTGGCCAAGCCTTCTGCTGTGACTGAAATCGAAACTATTCCGTATAGTGTTTGTGTGTGAAAATGTGTGCGCGTTTGCTGCTTTGTGTGTGTGTGTGTGTGTGTGTGTGTGTGTGTGTGTGTGTGTGTGTGTGTGTGTGGTGTCGCACCAACATTTGTGCGTGTGTTGCATGCAGAGGAAACAGAAAGAAAAAATGTGCAATGGTAGCCTACCACATTATTAAAAAAAAAAAAAAGAGCGATAGTGCCAATTCAGTCTCTGTCGGCATACAGATAACGAATAAATGCCGAACTCTATTAAATCGTCCTTTAGCCATTATCGCAGGGCCAATACGCCATTTTCAGAACTTATGACGGTTCCCTATTTACTTAGCTATAAATCCTTGCCATGTAACCAACAGATTTGTGACTGGTAATGATCTGCTCAGCCAGGGCTATATGAAATGATCCTGACCTCTTTCAGATCGTCAGGAATTAAATTGACCGACTTGCCCCGGCCCCCCCCATCTTTTCCCCTCTCCTATCACCGCCGTCTCGTTAGATAAAAAACTCTGAAGTTCGGAGTACTCCACTCACAGCAAGACCAAGACAAGTATTATCTCCACAAGTTTTTAAATGAAAATGAGGTAAATACGGCACCTGGGAGTAAAAAGAGAAAAGCATACCATCTGTTTATTTTGCTTTTGCCCCTAGCAGGACGTTTGTCTGAGACTTTGTGTGCATGTTTTAGATATAATGTTTAATCACAATTGTTTTAAGTTTTACATTAGACATTATTATTGCTAATTATTTCTGTGTTCTCCACAATTCAAAAATGTTTTTTGTATGTTTTAAACATAAGGCTTAAGGTTTTGAGTCTGGTCACCTTTTTGCAAAAAGATAATGGGGAAAATAAATAAAATGAAGAAATGAAAGGTCACTAAATATAGCTTAGATTTTTGCCTAAATTCCCAAAGATAAACATATTTTAGGGTAAATATAGTTCATACTTTATTTCATTAATTCAATTCAATTAATTTTACATTTCATAAATCAACATTATTATGTTGATGTGAACTGAGAATTGGGAATGAAGCGGTGCAAAGTGTTCACAGATCTAAATGTCACATTCTGCTACTTTTCCTTTCCCTCCATGTGTGCATGGATGGATAAATAAACATTTTATTTCTTTACATTAGGTAATACGATAATTTGCCGTAAAAAAATATAAAAAAAATTAATAATTATTGTCAAGAATAATTAAATGATTATTACAACAATAAAATTGCAATTTCCAAAAATGTAGAATATAAATGTATAACATCGTTCAATAATATCAATTCTATAGTAATACTTTTTTACAACAATTTTCTTTCTGAGATCATGTAGTGTAAATTCTAGATTTATAAATATTACTTTTTAAATATTGAATGGGAAATAAAATTAAAATGGAATGAGATGTGCTCATTTAACTTTTCCTTGACAGGATGTTGATAAAACTCCTCAGTGTCTCAAACGTGACATTTCTGACAGCAAATCTCCTTCCAACTTCTGCAAAAAAATGTCAGACTCACTTTTGTGTCTCTCTAATTTGCCAGGAATATGCATTTCAATTACGCATCTCGGTTCTTGATACATATGTTTCTTAGATGTGTAGTTCATGGGTCATCATTGAAATGGTAATAGGGAACCGTTCAAAAAAACAACAACTTTATTTAGCCTTGCTTAGCTCTGAATCGTCTAAATATACTCACATGAAGCACTGTGGAACTAAATGTGCAAATATGTACTGGAGCATTCATCTTTGTCTTCTGTCTTTTTGGAGTGTGCATGTAAATGCAAAGCATTTATTCGCATGTGATTGTGAGTGAGTTTGCGCACGTGCGTGCATGTGCATTGAGACGCAGTAACCCCTGCAAGTTGATAGCGATTGTAAAGGTAATATATAATTAGTCAAAAGACGTTTGGTAATAGTTGAGATCGGCTGCATATGAGTGGCAGCTGTGCAGGTGAGCAATTGGTAAGTGTGTCTTAAATGTTAAAGCACTGAATCTGTTGAGGTATCATTGTTTGGATGCGATTCTACATTTGTTCAAAAAAAAATAAATCCAGACAAATTAAGTATAAAAGAAAATGTAGCATATTTTGGGTAATTAAGATCACAATTTAAGATAATTGTTTTACTTCTTCATTGCCACTTCCATAACTGCTGTGAGCAAATCTTTTGGAGACGTTGTTGCTGACAATGAATGACAATAACTAATGTGGTCTTTATCTCTTGTTTATAGCCCTCCAATTCACTGAACAGATTTTCAAACAAAATGTCAGTCATCGTCTTTTAATAAACAAACCAATTGTGAATATGTTGATAGATAATAGATCAAAACCACAAATAGAATTTGAGATTTTTGATTAAGAGCTGTTAAATAATAAATTAAAGTATTTAGGGGCTAAATGATCATTTTGAATGGAGTACTGCACCAAATATTTCAGTGATTTTTTAAAAAGTTTTTAATCAACAATATGAACCTGCGTTCTTAATAATTTGTAATCTCAGCATTGTGCAGGTTCACCACCCTTGGAGTTTAAAAAGAAAGGCCGGCAAAACAAGATTTAACAAATTTAGTATGTCTGTGAATGGACCTCGATGGAGAATCTATTATTGGCCTAAGTCCACACCCGGCTGGAGAACAGCTGTGGGACGTTTGGGGTGGGGAGGCCGGGTTTTTGAATTGAAATTTATTTTGTGTGGTGTGTTTGTGTTTAGGTGTGCATGTGTGCGTGTGTAAGCTTGTGCGGGCCTGTGTGTGTGTGTGTGTGTGTGTGTGTGTGTGTGTGTCAGTCACAATCGGGCTTTGGCCAGACACTGGTCCCATGCCCTGAGCCCACTCACAGGCAGCCCAGCTTTGCATTAAACAGTGTTCCTTCCGCATGACTTGGTGACAATACTGTGGTGTCAGCTCTCGATGGCCCCTATGAGGGGCCCACCTCCTCACCCTTGGGGCCAGTCAGCCACCCACACTGGTGTCGTTTGGGCCCCTGATTAGCACCTCACCTGGTTCTCCGAGGAGCCGGCGTCATCCCCCAGGAGCTCGTTGCGCACCTCATCACTGTAGGCAATACGTGACCTTTTCTGCAGGGGGAGGAGGATAAGAAAGAAAGACAAAAAGGAGAGGAGAAGGGAGAAACAGGGGAGAGAAAAAGAGAAAACAAGTGGGGAAATATGGCTTAGTACTGTTGTTGATGCAAAAACACAACAGGCATTCCTTAAGCACGAGAGCCCCCTAATGGAACTTTGTGACAAACTGATTCATACACATGCAGGTTGTGTGAGTGTGAGTGTGTGTGTGTGTGTGTGTGTGTGTTTGTCCTTACAACACTGAAAACAAGCATTTCTGGGTTTGTGCCCATGCCTCCTCCAAGGTGATCTACTGTACCTAGTGCACTTGTGCCACACAAGTGATGGCACAAGTGCCAAGTTTCACAAGTTTCTTAACTTAAACAAATATAAGTTGGGGAATGAAAACCTCAGCTTGTGTGCATGGAGACATTGTGGAACAGGGGGGCAGGGGAGAGGGCCATGTATTATGAGGAAGTATCACTTGTCAGCGCTAAATCTTTTCTGGGAGTTGTCACCGCTGTCATCGTAGTGCAGTGGCAGGCTCTGTGATAACACCAATGCCGAGAGTCAGACAGGGAATAATTCATCACCCATTGGCGGCCCCTCGGATTTGGGGTTGCCTCTCTCTAACACACACACACACACACACAAACCCTCTCTTTTTCTGCCTCCAGATAGAATAGAATAAGAGGGAATAGGCTAGAATAAAGAGGGAATGTCATGTCCAAAAAAAAAAAAGACTAACACTCAGACACACACTTCAGAGCGTGCCACCTCCGATTGTCGAAGAGTGGGCTGCCGTTGCACCGCTTGTTTACAGACGCCCGACCCATGGTAAAGCAGTCTCTTGGCATGCCCTCTAAACTAAATACACACAAGCAGCAGACACAGAAAGTGTTTACTAAGCCTCATTCGCTTTCTCCCGCTGCCTTGACACAATTTCTAGGTGGGCTTCAGGAGGTGGGCAAAATCAAAGACAAATATCACTTTTTCTCCCCAAAAAAAAATTCTTTCCATTTTCAATATTTTCTTATTGCTCGATTCTTAATAAATAAAACAAAGTAAGAGAATCAGTGAAGGGACACTAATTACCTGGTGGGGACATTTTTTTCCTCAAATATGCTTCCCCATATCTTTCTATTATCAGTAAAAGTTTGAAGAAGCTATTGGATGAATTACTTTGATGCTGCCTTCCATGAGAGAATCACAAATCCAACTTGGGTAAGCCCATTCTAACCTCATGAGTGATGATATAAAGTTTCTTGATTGAAATAACTTTGGAACCATCACAAGCAGAGCCAGTTGATTTTTGTCTTTTTTTTGTCTCCCCTTATAACCTGGAGCACTGAGTGGAAAGTCATGGCTGATGTGATGTGGCTGTTATTATCGTGATGGTGAGGGCCACAGTGCTCTGGAGTAATTACTGACTAGACGGAAGGCCTGATTGACCCAGACCACAAAACCCATTAGATAAAGAGCGTACCCAAACAATACTCAACCACAGGGACCTAAGCTAACCACAGAATGCCCACTGTGGGGAAAAGAGAAGATCGCCAGCACGGACTCAAATCAAATACAACATTGCCCCCACCCCAACCCCCTCACAACCCCCAAACCCACATAGCATTATGTCAAAATGTGCTGTTTTGAAATTGTTTTTGCAAATGTTTTGTTATTGTGCCATTCAACGCTTTAGCTAAATTATTAACTTTTAGGTTTGTGATAGTTGTTGCAACAACAAATTCCAAAATATCTAGAGAAATCAGGTAAACATGTCATCCATTCATACTTTCTTTTTTTTCAATTTGCTTCCTCTCTAATGACACTCTTGTCATTAGAATCAACAACATATAGGGTGCTTAACATACATAATACAATAATTACAGATTTCTTTCTTCCTTTCTTCTGAAACCCCTCATTTGTTGAAATGTCTGCAGAGAATGTATTGGTATATAAAAAAATAATTAAAGAGATCATATGTTGTTCCTCTAAAAATAGATAATCCAAAACTTTAACTATCCTGTATGCTGATGTGTGGCCGGGTTGGTTCAGTTGGTAGAGCAGGCGCACATATATTTAGAGATTTATGCCTTGATGCAGAGGTCTAGGGTTCAAATCTGACCTGTGGCCATTTCCTGCATGTCTTCTCCCTCTCTCTCCCAGCTGTCTTGTCAATTAAAGGCTGAAAAGCCCCCCCCCCAAAAAAAAAATGTATGCTGATTTTAAATTTCTGTTCTAATGTCAATAATTGTTGTCAGCTCCATCTTTGGTACAGAGGTCAGCAAGTGGTCACTGTGCTGCTGTCTGGACATTAAAAGGAATTTCAGATTTGAGTCAAACCAGAAAGACAATAAGCATCAATGTGAAGTCAGCATGTACACTTGTACACAAGGCACACACACACACACACACACATACACACACACACATATTTGTTGCCAGAAAAACACCCACATATTCCATTTAAGTCGAGTTTCATCTTAAAGAGCTGCAGTGCAACTTAGGGAGAAAGACGACTTCAGCAGTAATTGAGACGAGGAAGCCTGGGAGAAGCATTGATTTGAATGTTAAGGCTTACGTCGCCTTCAAACCATATGCAGGGATTTTTTGGTATTTCTAAATAGCTGTCTGTTACAGATGAATGTGTGAAGCATTTCTGCAATGTAGATAAGTGTAGATAACAAAGGGAAGTATGAAGATAACAAAGGGAAGTATGAAGAATGGAAAATGTCATTGAAATGAAAGTGTGCCGCTACTTCCCCTGTACCTACAGTACACACTTTAGTTTTTGGATTCCCTCTCAGGAAAACAACAAATTCCTGAGTGATTACTGTCTTCCCATTTGATGTCAAACATAAACAGCTGTGCAATATTGACAGCTTAATACAGGAACAGATTTTGATTATAAGTTTGGGTGTTAAGCAAACAATTGCTACGTGACAACAGGATCAGTCTTGAGGTCAGGGAAACAGATCTCAGATACCTGTTCCATAGCAAAAATCTTCAATTCTATTAAAAAAAAGAAACTGAAACTTTCTCATTCTACTTACAGAATGTAAAGACTGAGCTCTACAGCTTAAGACAAAACCAACTAATCAGGCTTTGTAATCTAAAAAAGAATGAGCGCTTTCAGAAGATTCCTTATTGCTCAGAAAAGAAAAAAAATAGCTTTTTTTAATCCTTTTGAAAGGTCTGTCTTTTGTCACTTTTTTAATCTTGGGTGAGAATTTGCTTCTATTCCCGGAAGCACGCAAGAAAAGTACAAAGGTACATCTTAACTTTATGCAAAGTGGCCTGCCTTTAAAACTCTACACATCCCGTCAAATGCAGCGATAGAGGTGCTTGTGTCCTGTCAAAAACACACGTTTTACCTCTGTTGACATGGATAGCAGACGGAAAAAACTACGCTTCTTTACCCATCAAAATGTAATTACATATGCATGCATAACAATTGATATCAGATATGCTAATCAGCTTGGCATAATCCTCTGAGCAGCAAATTATATTTATTTAATTATAGCAAATATATGGATCTTTCCTTTGTGTTCAATTTCTTTTTAGTACACGAGCATGCATGGTTCTATAATGCCTAAATTAACATGATTGAGTTCCCACATAGACCAGAAAGAAGAAAGTAAATCTTAAAAAAACATCTGTTTCAAATAATGTATTTATGATTTTAAAACATTCCTGACCATGACCATTCCTAATTTCAAGCAGTCAACAATCACAGTGTTTGTAATGTGAAAAAAAGAGTTCCCCATCTACAAAAAAACCCCGCAATAATTAAAATCAAATAAACTGAGATTCATATACACGTTTCAATGCCCTCCAACTCCCCTTCTTGCTTTTTGCCCAGTGGAACAAGTGCCACAAGGACAAGCGCAAATAATTGTGGCGCCTGGAAAGCTGAAAAATGTAAATAGTTCATTAGATGGGAAATAAAAGGCGTAAAATACCCAGGGGCAGAGTGTAATGAGGGGCCCCGAAGTTCCTCTGCAGACGCTTTTCCCCTCTACTTTCCCAAGCTTTTCCTTTTCGCCCTGCACACATGGCTGGTGGCATAGCATGAAGAGTAATTAACCATTTTCAATTTACAAAACTATGTTCCATTACAGGCTTTTTCACCAGTAGGAGAGCAGCTGGCCATTTCCAAATTTAAACACTTAAGTTCAGCTCCATGTGTTTTTCTGAAACTGGTATTCAACATTTTAGTGTCCTGTTTTTATTTAACTCTTAGAGCTGCTCTATGAGCATGGAAACATATCAAAACCATCGTTTTGATTATAACTTTTAAGTGAGCATGAAATGCACACCAATACAAATATTTCTTCTGAGTTTAATGTCCTTAAATATCATGTACAAAATGAAAATCTTAAGTCAGAAATGAAATTACAATAAAGTGGGGCAATATGCTGCTTTATGGTCCCAATAATGTGTGCTAAACTCAAAAGGTTATCTATATCACTTCCTTTCCTCTCCCTGCTGTGATATTTTCCCAGGTGATGTGTGGACCAGTACCAGCAGGTCCCACTCTGGTCCCCCCCCTCCCCAAGTGGGGGCAGAGGTGAACTGATGTGGCATGGCGTTAAAAGGAAGCTGAGACCTTTAAGCAGGCACAAGTATCATAACAGCATCTTAAATAATGCATCTCTGCTTGGCAGGGGTTAATCACTCTCACTCACACACACACACACACACATACACACACATACACACACACACACACACACACACACACACACACACACACACACACCCACACACACACAGTTGTCTAGTGTCTTCTACTCCTCTTTTACGCAAACAAATTGGTTGTTCAATTAAGTGTTTTAAGTTTATTGCATTTGATTTATTAATCAGACAAAAGCAAGTAGCTGCAATTGGGATTGTCACAGGAGGGTGTCATTTGTGCCTGTGTTTATCTGTGGTCTTTGGTGCCATCGAATCCTCCACGTCTGTGCGTGTGCGTGCCTGTGTGTGTGTGTGTACGAGGGAGCCTTTGCATCCCAGGGAAACCTCCTTTAGAGAACGTACACATGCAACATATGTGAACGGTAGCCTGGTGTGTGTTCTCTCCCCTAATAGAAGTGCAGCAGTGTAGAGAAGCCGGAGCCTTAGATAACAGCATGGGGCCTCTCATTAGCTCACAGGTTGGTGCTTTGGTGGCTTCTACGCACACGGCATTGTGTTCCACTTCCATGAAAAATCTGAAGGAGTTGCAGAGAAGCCGTTACCGACAACACAAATAAAAGGTGAATGATGAACTGAGGTGAGGTAATAAATGAGCCTGCGACATATCTGAACAGGTATGAGGTGAGGAGACTTTTTTTTTTTTTAGGTTGAGTGTACCAGCTTTAAAAAGATCTTGTGTCACTAAAGAAAACCTGACACGGTCAGAAACAACAGTAATAAAAATAAATTGTTATTTCCACATTGTATCACTGAATCCATCAAAATAAATTATATTAGACCACAAGTAAACAGGATTTTATCTCTAAGGGGATGATACCTAGCCGTTTGCTGGTAAAAGACAACACTATTCGGATAGGGGCCTTTCATGCTTGTACATCTGTGATACCGGTAGTGTATTTCCCTGTCAAAGTCATTTCTATTGCTAAGTACAGCCGAGATCAGTCAATAAGCCTAACGACTGTACCCACAAAGCGAAAGGCCGAGAGGCGGCAAGAGAGTGGGGGGGAGATAGATTGAACTCCAAAAAAAAGAGCAAATTCAAGGAGGGCTTCGATTGAAGCAGCGCCATATACTTTTTGAAGGCCGAGGGATCATCTCTCAATGGTTATTTCTTAAAGGCATGAGGGCCCGATTAAACCCAATATTAAAATATGGAGGCGCTTCTAATGAAAAATCAAAGGCCCTGTTTCCCCTCCCACACCTCCATCCTTCCATCTCTCTTTCCCTCCTTCTGTCATGTTCTGTCAGGTTTTATCCTCCAGACCGTGGTTGTATAGGAGGGGACGGAAAGAAAGACAGAAAGAAAGTACAAAAAGAAAGAAAGAAGCGAACAAAAGAGAGAAAATGGGGAAAGAGGGAGGGTTACAGAGATGAGGGACCTAGGTGCTGGTGGTGCAAAACAGAGACAGACTGCATTGGTTGGAGGAGTAAATCAATAGAGCAGAGCCGTCGGGAAGGCGGGCAGCCAGGGTAAGGAGAAAGGAGAGGAAAGGAGAGGGGGTACCAGTACAGGGGCTCGGGCTGCGATCACAACGCTGGCTTCTGGCATGCAGTGGGGAATAAAGTGGGCCTCCCTGGGTCAGCACCAGAGAAAAAGGTGAGATTAGAGGAAAGTGGAGGAGGGATTTTCACAGAGTGAAGGTGGGAGGGGTGGGAAAGGTGGGTGCTGGAGGATGATGAGGAGAGAGAAAGTGTGTGTGGAGGAGGAGGGGGGGTGTTAGGAGATGTGCAATGCAGGATACCTGGCAAGCCAGGGACCAACCGGCCCATTAGCCTGTGGCTACCTACATATGGTTCACTGAACTCTCTGCTGAGAAGAGCTCCTCTCCTATCAGAATTCCCATCTTTTTTAAAGAAAGAAATACCTTCACTTTTAACCCTTTCTCTGCTTTGGAAAGAGGTTCACACCTGACCTCGATTTATGATTCATTTTTGTTTGATGTCTATTCTTGGAGTGTTATCTAAAATTGAAAAATGTAATAAAAAAAAAAAAAAACTAGACACAAAGGGAGAGGAGTCGGGCCTGCCGAGCATGTGCGTGTGCGCATCCGTCAGTGGACACGCACAGAAGACTATCTTCTTCAGTGCTTTGCCTTTTCTTGTAATGTGACCATTGTTGGTGCTGAATAGCTCCCTCATTAGCATAAGAATACAGCAGCACATATAGGGACTTAGCCAGATCATTATCTCTATATATTTATGTATACTTTGTTATTTCAGTAGCCAGCACACATTCAAATGCTGATGAGGCCAATAAGGCCTCCTTCCAAAGCCCTTCCAACATGTGCCCTTCTGAACTTCCCAATACACTCACCAGTTTCCCGGGAGTCTGCAGGTTTTGTACTGGAATTTACAACAGTAGTTCAAAAATGTAAGAGAAATAGCTAACTGAAGGCTACAGAGAAGACTTGCTGATTTAAAAAAAACTAAATTGTACAGAAAAGAACATGGTATAATAATCCAATGAATAAAGATTGGAGCTGAATAATTCACAAAAAAAAAACATCTGCAGTTTATTCATCAAAAAAAGTAGCAAATATTTAAAAAGAACCACCGCAAAAGTAAAAAAAAAAAAGTAAAGAATAACGTTATTTAAAAAAAATGTGTACCTATTTTATAATAATGAATGATTGGCCATTTGATTCAAGCACTCTTAGCAGAGAATGTGCTTTGGGAAACAGATCATGTCTGAAATAAAAATGTACAAAAAGTGAGACAATGCAGAACAAATATCGTAATGATGGGAACAAAACTATAGACTTTAGTCTCACTGCAGGCGCAGGCTAACGCTCTAATGGTGGCCAACCTCTGGGATAATTGAAAAAGAAACCCTAATTCATCTTCCCCAATGTAATCCTGATCAAGGCCACAGCCAGATTCCACTGCAGGCTTCAAAAACACCAGAGAAAAGGCAAAATTGTTGGTCGCTGAGAGCAAAAACCCTTTCCTTTTCTTTCTGGTACGCTCCCTCATTAGAAACACTTAGGATGAGAGGAAGAAACTAAGTTTAATTGTGTGTCTGCATCTGCGTGTGTGTTTGTGTGAAGTGGTTGTGAGCAGAGGTTACAACATTTGTAAATATGGAGCTTTAACTATGCAAAAAAAAAGCAGTAAAGATTCAATGTAAAGTATTCTTTCTCTATTTACGCCTTTCCTCACTCTCGTCTTCTCTGAGGCTTACTTATTAAAAATCAAATGCCACTGCCTAAAATACAGAGGAAAAACACAGACCCAATGATTCATAATATATTTCATTAATACTTCATGAATCCCTTCACCATACTTAAGCCAGTCTGGCAAAAAAAGAAAACATTGTCACCTATTCTAGTACCCGCTTGTCAGCACATCACTGGGGAGTGGGTGTCACATGTCACTTCTGGTTTATACCACTGTGTGGGACAGGCTCGATGCAAGGAAGTCGGGGGTAGGACAGAAAGAAGAACAGAAGGAAAAGTGAAGGGGAGGTGGAAAGGGGAGTAAAAGGAGGGAGCAGAGGAAGGAGGAGGAAGGGGGTGTTATCGTATCATCGCCCCATGTCTTTATATCTTCCCCCTTATTATCTTTGGCCCCCACTCACTCCAGTCACTCAATCACACAAGCCCTGAGGACAGTGAGGGGACCTGGGAGGGCCTTCGCTTCATGGCAGACTCAGCCAGACAAGCGTCTGAAAGCTATACTGATCGCTGTCAGTGTGTTGTGGAAGTACAGCGACTTTGGAGGGGCCAGGAGAGATAAGCGAGAGAGGAAACGATCGTGTGGAAGGATAACGGCCATATTTGCACACTGCCAAACAAAACCTGTGCTCCAGGCATAATGCAGATACCCCATCCATACAGACAAGTGTTACCATAAAGAGATGGAGAGGGAGTAGGGGGTGATCTGCTTACAAATTATAGGCTGTGAGATTTCTGCGAGGCGACTACTGACAAGAACTCATCTTGTTAATGACCATAAAACTCAAAAGGATGACAGGAAAGCAAATGTCCCCAAAATGTATTCCCACTTCTCTGTCTGGGACACTTATCATATTCCTAAAAATGGTTGGCAAACATATTTCATTTATTTGTGATCATTTTTTGGTCTGGTCCAAATAGGGGTAACACAAGTGTAAAGACTTTCCAACATGGTCTTTGTGGTCATTCACAGCACTAAAACTACTTTAAATTGTTAACTTGAGAATACGCTTTTATAGTAGCAGTGGAAAGTGGAGTTAAAGGAGTTTAAGGATCCTCTATTGATACTTAACTGCCATCACATCTGATTGACAGCATTGTCATGCTATTCAAAGTCATGAAATGACCACCAGTACTTTTCCAAAAGGGGCATTTTCAGCTTGAACGATATATGAATCAACCTTTGATAAAACTTTCATTTGGGAAAAAAAGAATTACTATAATTACCTATTCACCATGTAGGAAAGAACAAAACAACCAGCAAGTTTCAGTGTGGCTGATTAGGTATCAGTGTCTCCTATAATTTAAACACGTAAAACAAGACACGTTTTAATCTCAAAAAAAGTAACTACTGCACACTAATGATATTCTGGATGGGTCTTACTCACATTTCTTTCTGATAATCAAATATGATACACTTGTGGACAACACATCCTTTTGTCCTTGAGATCCTGTCCTTCAACCCAGATTTGACCCAATGCTGCCATTACACCATCAAACCCATGAAAAAATGGTTTCAACATGAGTAAAAACAGGCTAATCCGCAAATGAATCCCAACTTCGTGTCCATAAAGAGGACATGGAAAAGCCTCCAACACCCCAAATCCACAAAGAGCTTGAGGAAGACATACTGCGCACAACAACTTCCAAATAAAAGACATAATTCATAAGTAGCGAAGAAGATCTATTTGTTTACATCTTAAATCTGCAATGGGAAAAATGCCTGTCAACGGAGTCCTTTTAAAACTGGTTATGAATGATTAGACTTTGGTGTCATTGATGGGTTGTTAAGCAACAAACCATGAAAAGAGTCAATCTGCCTTCACTCTTCTGTGTTTAATAAGAACAAGTAAGCCAAGGCAACCTAAGGCGATTTAAAGTGTTCTAACATTCAACTAATGTTGGTCTGTCATGTTGCCTGCTTTCGGGAGCCACCAGAACGAGGACAGGGGGCAAACAACAACAACCCTTCAAGATGGATTACAACAATGCTAATTTATGTATCACTATTAGTGTGGTTCAAGTGTGGGAAGTACAATGGTCCTAAAATCTCCCATCAAAACCTAAATCTCAACATGATTATCAGCATCTGGCTTAAAAAAGAAAAGAAATGAATATACAACTTTCTGATAAATGACTTTGCAAACTCTTCTTTCGCCATTTAGGTTGCTAATTGTGCCAGACATAATTAGTTTATGGCTAAAGCTAAATTTGGATAGTCTCCATAACCTTAAATTCTCCGTGACCACTAAACAAAATAAAAAAATTTAAAAAACAGTATACAGCAGCCTCATCTTAATCTATTTTTGGTTATTTTTGAGGCGGATGCATTCCAAGGAACTATGCTTTGAGTGAAGAGTAAATACCAGTTTACACACTAAAGTCCAATCTAAAACAGAAAGCATGTACACAGAGACAATACCCCATACTTTATATGGCATTTCAAAAACCCTGGAAAGATGTTAATTAATTGCTAATGATGAACAGACTGTGAATGACCTTAAGATGCAGAGGCAACAAACTGCTCTGGGGTTTGGAAACAGGGAAAAGAGGCTTATGGAAAACTTCTGATAGCATTCTTACTGGCAACTTGATCGGTTTGTGGAGAAGTCAAGAGTCATTCTTCAACAACAAGTCAATGTATTCTGATATTAGGGGACCAAATACAAATCACGAGTTACAGTAGTTTGTTTTGGTTTCATCTGAGGTATGTCCACATTTGATACACATATAATTTAACCATTAACTGATCTTATTTGTATTACTCAATTTTATTCAAACCTTTTCTCCTTATTAAAAGCTGTTCTTTTGCACATTGAAAAGGTCCAATGTGCCAATTCATTAAATACAGCACTCAATGTTTGCCCCAATTGAAAGCCACTTATGAAACTCATATATCCAGGTATAAAGAAAACTATAAAAGAAATGGAATCAGCACCAACAGCTTTTTTATTCTATTCACCTATGTGTACCAGGTAAATAAACTGTTCAATATTTCAAGGTTGGTAGACTCTTTGGAAATGCATTAATTATCTCCCTGGGCAGACACTAGATGGCATTCCATCTGAAAGTTTTTTTTTATTAAAAATGAAAAGGCAGTCCAGACACTGTACTTGGACTGGGACTGTTACTCCAAACAATACCCCCAATAGACTATATCAGATATTAGGAAGACATAGTTGTATCCTGTGAGAGTTGGCTTAGTGATTCAATATCAGAAAACACAAACAACTATTGCAATATCCATAATGGAATAAATGTCGTAATTTTACGTGCTGCACTTCAAGTGACTCAAAAGGTGACCTCACATTTTCTGCATCGTATAATAACTTGCAAAAATGTATAATAATATAAAGACTGAGTAATGATGTGCATTTCAAAAGGAGCACTTGTGCTTGGAAATGAATGAACTCATGGTACTTGATGAAATAGTATACAGCATATAATGACTTGTCGACAATAACTTTCAATTCAGTAAAAAAATGGGGTTTATCCAACTAAATTCAATCTGATCCATCCATCCATTGTGCCATTAAGAAAACTGCCTTGACCATTACTGGCACCCATTCCCACTTAATGGCAGAAAAATATTTTTTTTAAAGAAGTATTCAACAATAACATTGTCAAGGATCTTTGAACTCAAAGCCTCTCACATTTGGAACAGATGTGTTTTTGCTAGTGAAAACTACAAACAAAGACTACTTAAGTAGGTGAAATATTAGCAGCAACATTTCAGAAAGATTAATCGAGAGAGAGAAGAGAGGAGAAGAAATGTTTACAATATTGTTTTTAAAAGACATTTAACTTTCCTAGGGAGGCACTATTTTGTTTTGCTTTGTTAATTAACTTGCAGAACAGGACTGGCCAGAGACAAACTACAGAAAATACAAAAAGTTGGAAGCCAGACTACTATAAGGCACTTTGAATAAAATAGGTTTTTACCACAAGGACATTTTTGGTAACATTATTTTCAATCTCTGTTATACAAAGCACAAAGAGTAAGGGTCAGGCTTAGTAATAAGTGGAAGGATTTATCATAGCAAGTCCACTCATACATCAGAAAGGCAACGTAATTGCTAAATGTTCCCAACATTGTCCTTGTCCTGTACCTTAAGTCGAAGAGAATACTTAGAGCAATAGCGCCATCTGCTGCAAAATAAGATCAACAACCACAGCAGCTAGCTGAGTGGGAGGGAAACTGATGTCTCACAAGTAAAAGTAACCCATTATTTAAAAATAAAAAAAGGCCCTTCCAAACACTGCACTGTGATTAGGGAGAGAAAAAAGCTCATGCTGATTTAATGAATAACTTTAAGAAGTATTAAAGATGGATCTAAATTGCTAATGTGGAGTAATAAATTAAATAAATATAGAGAAGCAACATTCAACTACTGTACTAAAAAAGCTGGAAGGTTAGACGGTTGTTTCAATCCTGTTTTGCCAGTGACATCATGATATTTAAAATAACTTCAGACACACTGTTGACTGTAGGGTCACTGAAATCTGCATTGGACTAAAGATATTTGATTTTTACTAAACATATCCAAGCACAGACCATGGTACACCTTTTGAAAAAGGCAAGAAAGAAAGGGCTTTGATATAAAAAAAATAAAATACATACTGACAACAGAGTTTCCAGGACTGACAAAATATCTCTAAATTTCTGAGCTAATGTTGCTTTATGACAGCTACCGGCTGACACCTCATTATGCCCATGTCAGAGACATCACACATTTACAACAAGCATGGTACATCATTTGAGTCACATCCTCAAAAGTGAATAGTGTTTTGTGAGACACAGCAGACATCTGCAGACCCCCACCTTCCTTGCTGGGACGGACTAAGCGTGGCCCTTTGAGGATGGTGGTTCTGTTTACCTGATAGATTTAATTAAATTAAGCTTACAGTGGGCCTCTTCTTTGCCTGATCAAAGCCACTGCTAAGAGCCATGCCATTCTGATTCCCCTGACCAGTTCAAGCCCACTCCGTCAAATAGGATTTTCATTGCTCTTCTTATAATTTTTTTCACTATGAGTCTCTTTTTTTTTTTGTCAGACTGGCATCCCCTTTAGGGGCTGCAATGCCTATTTGTCACGACCCAGCACCTTAACGACCCCCACTGTCCCCTTCTATTATCACAATGAAGCTGTCAGCCAAGCCAACAAAGCTACATCTCATGTGTACACCTTTGGGATGCCCGTTTGATAAGTTGTCTTCCTGGATGAAATGGCTGGGTTACTGAGGTCGACTCGGGCCCTGTCTGGAAAGGAGCAGGAATGAAGTCTCAAGCTGGCACACCGGTGGTAGGAAGACTTCAAACCACGGGTGAATGGGAGGATGAGAGAGCAGGTTAAGGGGGGTAGACACCCGTGGGAGGCCAGTAGGGGGTAGGGTTGTGGGGAGATTGGGTGGTGAGTGAGTGGAAAGGCCTTGATATCCACGGAAAGCACAACAAAGCTCGAGCTTTTTACATTAAAAAGAAGGGAGATTGCCTTTGTGTCATGCCCTCCTAAGGCCTGCAGGAAGTGAGAGGCTGAGCTCGGCTATAGCATTTGGCACATCTGAGGCACATCTGAGGGGGTTGAAGTTCTTGCCTTCTGAACACTTGCATCAGATTTACGAGAGATCAGATGTCCTAGACGTTACTGTGTGAGGGTGGGTGATCCTGGTTTAAATGCACACTGATCTGACCACACCACACACAGAGGTGTAAAAATCAAAATGACTGTTAAACTGAGCAGTCACAGTTGCAAGCAGGGCAATATTCTTTTAATCTCTATCCATGAGGACTACCCCACTCCAACCTTTTGCTTTGCATATCGTCATTGAGGCCTTGACACATACAGTATGTATGCAGTAATATGGAAGTAAGAATTCTGTACATGCAGCATTGTGTTTTATAAAGTGGATGGAGGAAATTCAAACTTTTTACAGGTTAAATAAACACATTTTCCACAGGCATGTAATGAAGAATTCGCAACAATATCAGTCACTGCAGGTGTTAACTGCTTGATGATTAAGCACGGTAAGTGTGGGGAGAAGACAAGTTGAAGATTAATCGTCAGCCAATTAAATGCCCATGGCGAGGAAAGCAAACTGTCTTGGCACAGAGATCTCCTCCTGTGATCTCAATTATCACATGTTTGTGGTGTTTTCACAAATCACTAGCACATGATATCGCCATCCAAATTGGTTGTTTGTTGCAGGTTTACTTCTTTGTTTTGCAGCAAATGGCGATGAATTGTGGACATTGTTGTTTGCTATATTCCCAAATTTACTTCAATACAGATTTTTGGGGTGACTGATATGAGGTATTGGGCAGATGTTGGAGACCATTAAGGGGAAATATAAGCAGGCTTTAATTCAGATTATTTTAGTTGGTCAGTGGTAGGTAGGTGCATATTACGTCATCATTTACTGCATTGTTTTGTGTTTATAAGACTCGCATTTACAATATCTAGTTTTTCATTCTATTTTCTTTCGATGTGATTCTGACAAGGTTTATTGTCAGGTCAGGTCAGCCTTTTTTGAATTCATCTTGAAGTGTTTTAAAACGGACAATTCAGAATTTATTTTCCAATCCATTCTAACGTTATTTCACATCACATGTGATTCGTGCAAGGACTCATATCGAGTTCAAGGTCCGTTGCATTTACACTAGGGGTTTATTATTGTGAGTGAGCATGGGCACAACAAAACAGACAACAGAAAACATAAACAATAAGATAAAAGATGCATATTTGTGCAAGGTAAAGATTTGAATTTTTTTTTTTTTTTTAACTTAGGGTAATGGGAAAAGCTACAAAGATAAGAAAATTAGCAAGCATTGGAATTCCAATAAATAATTGCTCATTTCTATCATGTTTTCAATAATCGATTATTATCAAGCTTTGATAGAGGCTGGAGATCAAGTCCATCCAGATTTATGAATTACTAAACAAGGGCAGATTCTGCAGCAACAACAAAAACACAACCTGTTCTCAATAGGCATCACACACAAGTTCAAATACGAACTCTAAATTAAACTCGGTGGATGTATCACTGAGTTTCAGCGTAGGACTGTTTGTGTGTGTTTGAGATAGTCTGTGTTTTAGTGTGTGTGTGTGTGTGTGTGAGACAGAGAGAAAGACAGTGAGAGCAAGAGAGAGAGTTTGGTTGCAGGTGTAAACAATTGGATGTACGTGTTAAAGTTTAACCACAAAGAAGATGGTGACAAAAATCATATACTGTATATAAATGGTATATTACTATACAGATGGCCATTTTGAAAGTCCCACTTTAAAAGACGATTTGTTGATATACATTATATTTGTAGTATTCAAATAACCATCAAAAAAAAAGATTTAAGAAGGTTAAGTACTTACAAAGTCTTTCTCAAGCTTGTCTATCTCTTGTTTGTAGCTCTTCAGTCTGCCGTTGTACATGGCACGGCTCTGGATGGGGATCTCCCGCACCTCCAGGTCCATCTGCTCCAGCTAAAACCAGCAGTTAGTCCAGTTAATTTAACAAAACATTTTCCTGGCCAACACTAAATTTCTAAAACGAATAAAAATCATTTGGAATATAAAATATTACAAAATCGAGTGGTCAAGAGTGCACTGTGATCCAAATTTACATCATAATAAGGTCCTTATCAAATGTATAATACTTTTAATAGCACTGTTAAACAGATGTTTAGATAAATAAAAAAATCTAGGTCTCACAAAAGGATAGCATCTATGACAAAAAGCTGCTAAAGATAGAAATTGCGACAATTTTAAACTTTCTGAAATGTGTAACTTCAGCGGCATTAACTTTAACATGTTCCGATGTTGATTGTGAAACAAAAATGCGTCCCTCTCACGTCACTCAGCTGTGATAAAAGTTGTGACAGAGAAAGTTCTGTTCTGTAAATAAATACACAATCAAATATGAGAGCCCTTCATTGCAGTGACATTCACAGGCCCAACAATGTCATACTGAATGAAGTAAAAGTACATTTGATGCATGGCTAGACAGGTCTCTCTGTGGCGCATTTGGAGGAAACTAATCACTGTGACATAACAAGACAACTGGAACAACAATTTGTCTCTGTCAGGTGACTTTGCTCATTTTTAAACAGCAACATGAAAACATGAAGACTCCCACCTCGAGATAATGGGTTGAAATGTGTCATAGGGGTGTCACTTAAAAGCAGATTACTGGAAAGTAATCATGTGAGGAGGAAGCCTTCTTTCCGCCATGTGCGTGCGTGGGTGTGTGTGTGTGTGTGTGTCTGCATGTCATGTCACCACCAGGATAATACGGGTGCCGTTGTCTGGTGCCAGTGAATATCGTCCCCTCCCTCTTTCCACAAATTCATTATTTAGGAAATGGGAAGAGGAGAAAATTACTGATCAAAGACATACCAACTCTCTGACTTCTTCAAGCTGTTTGTCGACATTTAGAACCAGCTGTGTCTTCTCCTCTGAAAGAGAAAAAAACAGCAACATATTGATCAGCCGACAGAGGAACAGCGCTTCATGACAACGACCTGACTCCCCCGCAACGGGGGAAGAGAAGGGGGAGAGAGAAAGAAAGACTGGGAGAAAACAACACACGAGGACACATTTGAAGATATATTTACACATTCTCTCTACACGAGGAGCCAACATTTGATGTCTCTTAGTTATTGGCGTCTATGAGGCCTTTGTTGGTTTCTGTTGAGGAGCAGTGAGACACCCCGTGCCAACTCAAAGGGAAGGGAGGTGTCAGCTTTGCTCATATGCCAGAAGTATGAGTCCCACTCAGAATGACTAACGCACCGTTCTACACCCCAGCCCGTAGCTGCTCTTCCATATTACCCATTGAAACTCATTATCACTTGTTCCAAAGGAGCATGTGAACTACTGTATGTGCCATCGCTATTTAAAGGTACCAACACTACCATTTCATTTCTGCACATTATAAACTGGTCTTTTTCTGAAATTAGCACTTTGCCCTGAAAGTGAACCACATGAATGTTGAAATCGGGTCTGGTAGTTTAGCGATAAAGCATCATTAAAAGTTTAAAACCAGCATCACGAACACATCACATTTAACGGAGAAAAAAAAAAAGAGAGTCGATTGAGTGTTTGAATACCTCAATTTTAGGTATAGTCCCAGATTGATAACATCATTGTTAAAGCCATTTATCAACAAAAAAATATGGTTACTTGTTAATAGGAGTGAGCAAAGAAAAAGAATATTAATTCACATTCATATAGCGATTCAAACTCTACAGATTCAAAAATTAATTCATTGAATTCCTAAAATCAATTCACCTTTCTTTTTTTGTGATGGCACATACACTATCACATGCAAAGTAACCACATTTACGTTTTCAGAATTGTTTTTAAATCAAAAATCGGGAAACATTTTTGAATCGTGCACCCCTAATGGTTACATACAGATGTTTGAATGTGTTTGGTTTGAATCATATGAATAAGAATTTTTCACAACAGACATTTAAAAATATCAACATACCATTTTATTTTAACAAAAAGGTGCGAGCAGGGCCTCCATTTCTTAATGTTCATTGCATTGTGGGAGGACAGTAACCACCGGCAGCACACATACAGTGGGGAGAAGACGTATTTGATACACTGACAATTTTGCAGGTTTTCTTACTTACAAAGCATGTAGAGGTCTGTAATTTTTATCATAGGTACAATTCAACTGGCAGAGACGGAATCTAAAACAAAAATCCAGAAAAATCCCATTTTATGATTTTTAAATACCTAATTGGCATTTTATTGCATGACCTACCAACCAGTAAGAATTCCGGCTCTCACAGAGCTGTAAGGTTTTTCTTTGCCCTCCTGTTCTCCACTCATTACCTGTATCAACTGCACTTGTTCGAACTTTTTACCTGTATAAAAGACACCTGTCCACACTCGAGATCATACAACAACCTCCTTCCCTCAGTAAAAGCATCAAAGATGGGTCGTGGCTCCGACAACAGCCCCGAAACCTGAAGGATCAGGAGAAGGTCTGTGGAGGAATGGGCCAAAATCCCTGCAGCAGTGTGTGCAAACCTGGTCAAGAACTACAGGAATCTTGTGATCTCTGTAATTGCAAGCAAAAGATTTCTGTACCAAATATTAAGTTCTGCTTTTCTGATGTATCAAATACTTATGTCATGCAATACAATGCAAAATCATAAAATGTGACATTCTGGATTTTTGTTTTAAATTTAGTCTCTCACAGCTGAAGTGTACCTATGATAAAAATTACAGACATCTAAATGCTTTGTTAGTAGGAAAACCTGCAAAATCAGCAATGTATCAAATACTTGTACTCCCCACTGTACATTTATATATTTACTGTGTGGTTTAAGTATACTTAACTGAATAGATACTAAACGCCTGTTTAGGCTTAGTATGGATTTGAGACATGCAAAGTCTGAGGATCCTCAAACCAAAAGCAGTTCAGTGGAATTTAGCTATCATTCATACCTATGCTTTTCCTACTGTGAAAAGTCAACATGCCTTTTGGGTATTAGTTACGAACCAAGGTTCATATTACATGAAAAACAGAAATCAGCCTTATGAGCAAACAATATCAGTGGTCCTCATTTTTTTCTTTTGAGCCCTACTTTTTAGTGTCATTAAAGTGTCTTAAATTGAAACCAAATTGTTTTTAAAGCATATCTAAAAACACAAATTTTAGAAGATGACATAGCCCAAGAACTGTCTGTCTGCCAAAACAAAACAATTTAAAAAAAATGATGATTAGCTGAAAAAGGGAACTATAGAAAGCACTTCAAGTCTTTGAAAAGGCAATAATCTCAGTAAATCACCTTTGGCATCTTTTTGACACTGTAAGTATCAGCACATCAGTATTGGACAGAGTAGGACCAATCTCTTTTTCTCACTTAGTCAGAAAATCAAAACCCTGTTTGAATTCAAATGTTAAAGCAACACTAGATAACTTTTATCGCTTCTGTCCCCCTACACGTTGAAAGCGAAATGTTCTCATTATGTCTTATTGGAACTACAGATCCGTTCCCCAGTCTGGCAAACTTGCATAGTGCGGTTATAGCCGGTAGAGAGCCGCAAAGTGAATGCAGAAGTGCCGTTCACCCTGTTATGTGTTGATGAACCACTGAAATGATTTTGGAAACATTATTTTAAGGTTACATAGTGTTGCTTTAACTCCATTTCAGATTTATTCTAAAAAGTGATCAAGTGATCAGACCTCTAGCTCGCCCAGTAAAGCGTGATGCGCCCCATGTATCTGAATCCTGAGCAGCAGCCCTCCCACGGCCTTTTGCTGCATGCCGTCCCCCCCTCTCTGCCCTTTCCCCATCTTCAAGCTGTCCTTTCAATAAAGGTCATACAAGCTTCCCCAAAAAGTAATCAATCAACTGAATTTTAATTTGATTTGTAATGACATACATTTTTTTACTTTACTTACATTTTTCTTTCCATATTTGAGTTGCAATGATTGACAGGCAATCATTTGCCTCAAACATTGAAATGGGAAAAAAATGGCATTCATGTTTCAAAGAACAAGGCCTAACATTTCATTGTATACTTACTCAAATATTCAATCTAAGGTTTTGGGGGATGGTAACAGATAAATTTATAAACACACATTCATTTGATTGTTGCATGAATGAAGATGAAGAATCAAGGACATTTTTTCTACACGCCCTAGCCATAATCAGCAATTGTGCACATGTGAAATGGAGAGATACAACAGCAATGACAAAAGGCCTTTGTCTGGAGCTATATGAATGTATTAAATAGAGGGCTGCCAAACCACGGGAAAAATCCAGCCACTTCAGGAAGAAGAGCCAGTGAGACTTAAAAAAGGAAAGACAAAAAACCTTAATGAGAAGGAAAGAGGTCTAAATTCAGCTGTAAACTATTCTGTTGGTGGCAGAAGATGTTGAACAACTCCTTCTGGTTGTAATCTGTTTCCTGGCTTTGTGCATATTCATATGGGCTTACTCTGACACAGTCTCAACAGATGGCGAGAGAAAGCAATGTGGAATTACACTGTGGAATGGGCTGCCATGAATCTTCAAAGATGCCAATTCCAAACCAGAAACATTCAGTCAGGCGAGGTTTTGTGAGAGGCAGTGTGCCCTTTGTTTTTAGCAGTTAAAACTGAAAACAAACTGCTAGCAGTAGTCAGAGTCACTGCATCTACAGTAGTTCATTCTATAAAATCTATACTATAAAATCTAATCTTGGCCTTTTGCAGCTGATCTTAATTCAAAAACATGAGTGTAATTCACTGGCTCTCTTTCTGTTTTTTCAGAAAAATGCTAACTATTTTTTTCCACCACTTCCAACTGTGATAACTGACCTATAGAAACTCAAACGTATAAGGTAGTACAGTGTGTGCATTGTAAAAGCAGAGTTTGATCTATGTCTTCACACTTACAAGAAGAAATAGGCAGCAGGGCACAACTAGGTAATACTGGCAAAATGATGGATTAGAGATAGAGATGTCTGTTTTTAACGGATCTGTAGATGTATATCCACACTGTAGATGTATATCCACACTGCTCCTCCTCTATTTTGTGACATAAATAAAACTAAATGTACACTGAGAGACTACATTATGCTTTATAAAAAAAGAGAGAAAACGTTTATCAGCCCTAAAGCCTTTTTGCCCTGTGACAGATTGAAGTTTGAGCCATCAGGATCTTACCTCTGTGTTTAGCAGTATTACATGAGTGTATGATCTATCCCATCATAACAAGGCTACCCTGTTTACAAAAGGCTGTGCTTGTTGCATCCATTTAAAAATCTGCTTGTGGATTTTGGATATGAGTACACCATTGTGCTTATTTTTTATTAAAACGCTGAGCCTCACTATAGGCTTTGGTCAAATTATTTCAAACTAATTCATTTACTAGTTGACAATAAAAAGGAATTCCTTTAACCAGGTTGAAAATTCAAATAAGATAAATCATCTCTGCGGCATGTCATCCCCACTTCTCTCCCCTATTTACTGTCTTAATCCACTGTATCAAAATAAAAAGTTGTTAATAAAAAGTTACTACTAGTCTTTGGTAAAAAGCATGTATCAGTTTAAATCAATTAAGTAAGATACAACCTGAATAATTTGTGACAGCCACTAAGAAAAATAATGTACATTCTGTTTTGATCCTTTGCAGAGTTTGCTGACATTGCTGTACATCAGGCCCAGCCATGCGACTACAGAACCTAAACTGGCTGCATGTTTAATTCATGTGGAGAATACAAGAAAATTCTATTAAAATTGTATTAAAGCAAATCCAACACAGTCTGTGGAATTGAATGTTATTTGAACACATGAATAGTCATTTGGCTGACATACGTAGAATGTTTGATAATGTCATGCATCCATCCACCTTTCTATTTATTTTCTATACACACTTATTACACTTCGGTCACACGGGCTGTAATCATGGTTGTAACCTATTCTAGCATCTATTGAGTAGAAGAATGTGACAGAAAGGCATAAAAGTTGTGTTAATTCAGCCAGTGCACATACCTCTGTTTATTTCCTGTTTTCTGGTGAAGTACACACTAGTCGATTGTTACAACTTTTATGCCTTTCTGTCCCATCTACTGCAGTCATCACTGTGTTCACTTGGAAGGAATAACTGCACATGTCTAGGCACTGGTAAGGATATTGTGAGCATGTTTAGAGGCCAAAAATATGTTTAACACTTGTCCTGTTTAACCCTGTTGGGTGCAAAATCTAGCAGGAGGATAACTCGGTGTAGACCGATTGTTTTTATTTGTCTCGCTTCTGACAGCACTACAAATTAATGAAATAAATACATTTAAAAAACAGCTACATGTTGAAATCAACCGTAATTCTCCTTTAATGTTGTTGTGGATTTCAGATTAATTTTGGTGCATGGAACACAGAAAGCTGCTGTGCTCTCATGGTGATTTTAATAATGCCAAAACTCACATTCATGAAAATCATCAAAAACTGATCAAAACTCTATGGAGTGACGGTGTGTTTGATGTAACGTTACAACATGTACCAGTGAAAATTGACTTTATGTCTAGCTATTTCTATTCAAATATTTACCAACTATAATAAATATGACCAATGGCTTCTGTCCTCTTAACACTGACGTTACCTTACGATAGTTGTTAGAAAAGCATAAATAAGTTAACTGCCGAAAAAAATAGCTGTTAGCTAAGAAGTTTTAAATTTTCCACTTAAGTTACACATCATAAAGTCATACCAAGCAATTAAGCCAGCAAGCAACATGGGATTCATAGTTTTACATAAGAGGTCAAGAACACACTCTAGCTGCGTTTCACCATTTAGTGCAATACATATTTTACTAGAAGATAACATGGTTAGTCAATGAAATAACACAAACACTGTCTGCTACCGTTAGCTAGCTTCCTCAGCTGAGAAATGTCAGCTAGCTGATAGCAAGCTAGCTCCAGCTCTGCGATTCCAGTTCATATGGCTAGTCTTAAAGTCTTACCTCCACTAAGTTTGGGAATCCTGCCAATTTTGTTGGTTACTTCTGCTGTAATTGTTCCAAAGTCCTGCTCGTAGGATTCAAAGTCTGAAGACATTTCGACGTTTAGCGTTAGGTTTAAACAGGTGGCTTTCTGGTTGACAGCTAGCTCAGGATAACAACAACAAGTCTCGAATGGAGTCCCTTCCTTGAGTCGCAGTATAATGTGCTCGGCTCCAAACGTTATTTTTATTTTATTTTTCCGACACTGAAATGTTCAGCTAGGAAATAGAAAATATCAGTCAAGTTTATTTTGACAAACGCAAAGCAATTGATTATTTTGAAATTATGTGATGGTTGTGTGATACATTGCTTTGATTTAAAAGTGTTCACAAGGGGTTGGGGGTGATAGTTTGTGAGACACCATGAGGAAGGTTCCTTTCTGTACAGAGAAGAAATTGAGGGGAAAAAACAAGGAAGTGGCCAGGTTGGTAATTTAAAGTGACATTTTTTTCCCCATCCATACAAAATGTTCATTTACACATACCAGTAAGATTTTTTTATGTCTATATGGTGAACAATTATCCGTGTTTCCTCTTTGCACCTTGTGGCAGTAATCCAGCAGGTAACGTTAGTCTTGTCAAGTTGGCTAACAAGCTAACTGCTGTTACGTTAGCTCTCGTGCAAAAACTAATTCAAATAATCATTTAGTTAGCTATGTAGTTCCATTTTTTACACCAGAGTAGTCTCACTTGTCTGGCTTTTGAATACGATGGACAAAGCTTACTCTTGCATATAATGTCTCTAAGAAATTTGTTATTCTTGACTCGAATTAGCCGACGCTGTGCACCCAAAAGTGCAACAGACAAATGCAGCACGAACGTTAACGTTAACCTCTATAGTGTAATATATGTGTCCTTGCTTTAAAGCTATAGATAAGAAGCTACTTGTTAAAGTTAGTTATCTCTGATAGCAGTGGCAACCAGGGTGTGAACACTAAAAATGTATTATAATTAAGTTTCATGCAATCAGTGTATTATTAAAATAGCCTATTAATGTAAAAAAAAAGTATACCTTCATCTTATTTATATCAATGAGATTATTGTTAAAGTATTGGTAATCGCAGTACAGTTTAACAGCATCACAAAGTATTGTCTCCAAAACGACTACGTTAGGCATTAATGTTGGTTTTTAGGCAGGTTCGGTTAATAAGATGGTTTGTGTATAGACTGCAACAAAATTTGGTCAGTAAATCACTAAAAGTAGATCACTGAAGTTTCTCTCTCTTACTCTCTTTCTCTTAGATGGGGAATTTTAATCCATCACAAGGATAGTGTGCTCTGAAGACTGTCCAGAGAGGATGCTGCTCTTTGCCAGGGCGAGGAACAATGGGACACAGAGAGCCCTAGTGACCCAAGGCCAGGCCAGTTGCTGGATACTCAGAAGACGAGGAAAAATATGTGCATCACCGGCACTAATGGCTTTACAAGATAGCAGAGGAAAACAGTAACACATTGAAGCTTGGTCAACACATTTCAGGAACTCAACCAAAATACTAATACTGTCCTTGTGGCGAAAACATGAATTTCCTAGCAACTTATGTGACATTTCAGAACCTCCATGAGGTTCGAAGATTGTGTCACTGGGGTCCAGTCATAGCCCTATCTGTCATTGCTATATGCTCCACCATGGCAATTTTGGACTCTATTATCTGGTACTGGCCGCTAGACACTACAGGGGGCAGCATTAACTTTATCATGCTCCTCAACTGGACAGTCCTCATCCTCTACAACTACTTCAATGCTATGTTTGTTGGACCTGGATACATCCCTCATGGCTGGAAACCAGTAAGGCTCCTTAATAAGGATGAAGGGTCATGACATTTTATCATATCATTCAACATATCATTGTTTGTTCCTGTAAATAGTGTAAAGAACAGGTTGGGACCAAGTCTGCACAACTACCATATAAAGATGTCATGTTGAGTGAAACCATTTAATAATCGGAAAGATGTAACATCAGACATTTAACATATTTGTTTATCCCAAAACAGGAGAATCAACAAGATACCCAGTACCTACAGTACTGCAGAGTGTGCCAAGGGTACAAGGCCCCCAGGTCCCACCATTGTCGCAAGTGTAACAGGTATTTATAAAATAGTAAGAGTAAGTTTTGTCCCACCTGTGTGAGATGGACTTGAAAAAAATACAAAGCTTTTTTTTTTTGGGGGGGGGGGGGGGGGGGGGGGGGGGGGGGGGGCATAGGTACGTAGGTACATAGGTAGGTAGGTAGGTAGGTAGGTATGTAGGTATGTAGATAAATGCAATAAGTTCGTTACCTTATTTGACAAAAAATATTATGCTTGAGTAATTAATACACCGATTTACAAAACTATATTAATAATATTTAAATAAATCACTGGAGTCTGGTACAGCCCGACTCTGGAGATAAAACTGAGATTAGCTCTCATATTCAAGTTTATGTTCTCCTTGTTGAAGGGTTGTTTGGTAAATTGCTCTTAACCACATTTATAGGATTTGTATTTTTATTCTCAATTCTTGTCATTTTGGTGCTGGGGATTTTCTTTTGGGGCAGGCTAAAATCTCTTTGTCAGGAGATTTTATTTCATCCAATTTATTTGCACCCATTCAGTGCTGTAAGGTCTCTGTTTGACACTTTATAGGCCACACAGAGACACATCACATGTTCTATTATGTGATATAAGTGATGTTAAATAGATTAACATCTAATGCTTGGGATGTGTATTTATTTGAAAGAAAAGAAAAATTCAGTGTGACTTGCTGATGGACTTGTCACTCTATGTCCTCCAAAACTAGCACTCAATTCCCCAGGCACTCATCTCCTCCTCTGCCTCTCTTCTCCCAGGTGCGTGATGAAGATGGACCACCACTGCCCCTGGATCAACAACTGCTGCGGCCACATGAACCACGCCTACTTTACCAGCTTCTTGCTGCTGGCTCCACTTGGCTGCTCTCACGCTGCCATCATCTTCATTATGACCATGTACACACAGCTGTATGAGAGGGTCAGTGGTCTCCTCACCCCACTAGATCATTTGTTTGATTGCCAATTACCACCACAGCTGTTCTCCCGGCAGAGTTGCCTCTTTCCTTTTATCATTTAATACTGAGGATATCACATGTCAAGCTGCTTTCTTTTTCCTCGCTGCAGATATCGTTTGGTTGGAGCACTGTCAAGATTGACATGAGTGCTGTGCGTCAATTCCAGCCCCTCATGCCATTCAGTGTACCCGCCTTTGCTGCCACACTTTTTGCCTTGGGCTTGGCACTGGGCACCACTATTGCTGTTTGCATGCTTTTCTTCATACAGGTACGTTTTTCATTGAGGTTTATAATGTTCACAAACTGTTGGCTGTGCAATGTGATATTTAACACAATAATTGAATTAACCTTCCAAATGTATTAAGAAAAATAGAAGTTGACTCCCATATTGAAATAGTCTGTCCTTTTCAGATGAAAGTCATCCTTCGAAATAAGACCTCGATCGAGTCCTGGATCGAGGAAAAGGTCAGGATGTCTCTTGTTTTTTTGATCGAGGAAAAGGTCAGGATGTCTCTTGTTTTGTGATGACATTTTTTGATTTAAGTGTTATTTAAGTTGGATGACTTTTTGTATTTTTTTATTGTTTGATCTACAAATGATAAGCTAGGATTTCAAAGTGCTTTTTATTTACAATATGTCAAAGGATAATCAATTCAAAATGTCACTTTTATGATTAATTCACACATGTTCCAGGATCGGCTGTCAGTACAATATAGCATGCTGATTACAGAAACTCCACCTACACAATCCAATGGACAAATTTACAAACACAACCATTTTCTGTGTCTTCTGTTAGGCCAAAGACAGAATACAGCACTACCAAACGGGAGAGGAATTTACCTTCCCTTATGACCTCGGAACCCGCTGGCTGAACTTCAAGCAAGTCTTCACGTGGTCAGGGACGCCCAAGGGTGATGGCATTGAGTGGCCAGTTCATCCCAAGTGTCACCAGCACACCTTAACTGTAGGTCCAGTTGGATAATGTGTGCAGTCCTGGGTTTATTTTGTCTGGTACTGTTCTGTCTGCAGTTTAGGCAGTGGGTATTGTAATAAGTCCTACTACTGATACATTTCCTGTGAAACTGTGAGATAAAAGTTACATTGTCAAACAACAGTGACGTAAATTGTCTTGTTTCTGTTAAAACAGATTGAGCAACTGAAGCAGAAAGCTGATAAACGCGTAAGAAGTGTAAGTACCTGTCAAATCTCTATTGTGTACTATCTATAAGTATATGTGTTGTTGATTTGCATGTTGGCTTTACTTTCAGCAAACCTAACACTATTAGGTAATGCACATAGTCAGAAATCTTGTCAAACGTTTTAATGCATTAAGAAGAAGGACCATGCCTTCAAAAAACACACACCTGTAACTTGAATTTAGGTCGTGTTCAGAGCTGTAGAATAACCACATATCTTGTTTGACTCGGCCAGCAGGTCCAGTATCGGGCAGTGGAGGACTATAATGGAGCTTGCTGCCCTCTAAGCAAAGGTCTTCAAACCTTTTTAAGAACCCCCTGCACTGAGGAGCCCAGGATCCCCCTCAACAAGGGGGACACCATCCTGGCCACACGTGGCACCAAGTAAGTTTGGCCATGCCAAACAAAACCTACAATCGTCATGGTTTGTCTGGAAGTCTGGATGGTTAGGCATCCCATTAAGGATTTATTTTGAATGCATGAGAAGTGGACCAGCATTGAATTCTTTCTAATAAATGTTTTTCTCTTTTTAGATGGTGGATGTATGGAGACAAAATTCTGAACGAGGAGCATATGAGAGGTAAGATGAGATGGGCTGTGGTTTGAATAAAATTTTTATTTTATTTTTATCACTTCACTAAATGTGTAACAGTGTCCTCTCTTTCTGTTTTTGCTCTAAGTGGGAGAGCGTGTAAGGGGATGGTTTCCGAGGCGATGTGTGGAGAAGTGCCATTACGACACAGCTGCCAGCGATAGCACCAGCGATAAGAAAATAAATTAATATATTTTAACAGGCTTAATGTAGATCAGGGGAGTTAAACTGAACAAAAGGTGTCTGTCCATGTCCATAAACGTGCATACACTGAAGATGTCATGCCTGATGCTGCAGTTTCATCATCAACAATTTCATACTTTGATTAAAATTTCTCACATATTTCAATACCAACTTGAATTTTGTAAAAGGTAACATAGTTCACTAAGACTTCCTGAGCACCTTGCTGTCAAATAATGTCTGGAAGAGGACTACAGAGTTCATTAGAGGGACTGGTCCAATGGGTTAAGTTTGACTCCTCTGACCAAAAGTTAAACCCAGCAAGAGTCTTAATTTCCAAGAATTACCACCAGGCTTTAATGTGACGTTATTGTGACTACATGACTTTTTACTTGAATCTGTTGTTTTTACTTGTGTTGTCTGTTTTTGCTAATTATGCAATGCCTCTGCCCAGCTAACCTCGGGACTTTGCCATGCAACTCTTTCTACAGTATGGAGATAACACTTAATTTCTTTTTATTAATTTTGTAAAAATAAATTGTTGGTCTCAAAGTATAAATTGAAAATTAAAAAAATCTTCTGCAAGACTATACATTCTCAAGTTTTAATACATACTGTATCTTGGGTTTAATGGAAAACCGTAATTCCACATTTGTTTTATAGTTTATTAGTGTCGCACAAGTCTATAATGCTGCTCTGTTAAGCCTAATAACCTCAAATAGGAATTTGAAGATCTCCTAAAACTAAAGGCTTTGCTTTGAAACTATCTGTTGTTGAAGGAGTTAGCCAGGTTCTAGAGTCCAGTATGATTTTTTTGACATCACTTCTAAAAGGCTCTGCACGCTAACCTCTTTTTAATTAGCCTCACTGATTGGAACTTACCAGCTCAGGTTGGAGACGGGTGGAGTTCTACTCCCACCAGAACTCCACCCATTTAAGGTCCAATGAGAATGATAAAATTGTCAGTTGTCCCGCCTTAACAAGTGCAACAGAGACATGTAAATCAAGCACATTTTGTATTGTCTTAAAAAGTAGTCCAATCAGACAAAAAAGGGAAAACACCTGTGTGAGTTTTCAGAACCTTACACTTACACGTGTACAAGGGGCTTCTAGTAATTTATATATTTTATTTATTTTATTATTTTTGCTGTGTCTGCCACATCTTCCTAAAAAATGCTTTGGTTTATATTATGCCAGTTTTTTTTATCAACCCGTCACTTGCTATTACATTAAATAAAGACACAATAGTGAGAGCTGTATGGGAAATCTCGCAGAATACTATAAAGGGTTTCTGGTTAACTGGTAGTTACGTCACAGATTCTGGTTACATAACTACATGTCCCAGACCTCCACAGTTCGCAGCTTTTTCCTCAACCAATCAGATTGCATGTAAACTATCACCCGTGGTTCATGTGTGAGACTTCCACTAGTGGGTGTGGGTGCTTAACGTGAGTGCTTAGCTGTTTGGACGAGAGTCGACTAAATTAAACAGTTCCTCGTTGAGGACAACGATCTATTCAGTAATGTGTGGATAGGTCTACTTGTATAGCTAGTGCACTATTCATCCGTCCTTCACATCGCTTTAGATTTCCTCCACCAGGTAAGCTCATGCAACACCCTAGGGTTTCCATAACGGAATCTCCCAGATTGTTACTTCAAAACGAATTAAAACTGCTCTGTATTTGGGTCGCACCGAATAAAAAATTCAGACCGCTCCGTTATTGCAGATAATCATCAACATCGTCACTTCAGGATTTAGATCCTGCAGTCTCACTTTGCAAATGATTTGTATTGTTGTTTTTTTGTTGTTTTTTACAGGCAATGTGATGGTAGTACTAGCTAACTTACATAGCTAGTTAGCTAGGATTTATACATTAATGGTTGGCGGACATCGATAAGTTCATCTCGGCTTAAACTGTCAAAACAGCTAAAGGATGCTATAGCTAGCTAACAAGAAGTCGTAGTGGCTAAAGATGGAAAAACTTTAATATTTAATTGGGCCATGGCTAAAAGTATTGTCAGGTTCCTTACTTACTGAGTAAGGAATAGTGTTAATTACAAGCAGTTGTTATCGTATTTACTTAATTATCATGTGACTACGGCTGTATTGTTTTGAAATGTAATGCAAATTTTGAGCTACCTCACCTCTGTGGACATTGGCGAAGCCATTAATGAATGGCAACACACATTCTGACGCAATGGAAAGAGACACTGTCGGCGTGTTACATTGTAACGAATGAGTTGCAACATCAGCAAAAGGTTTAAAATAAACTATCATTGCATTCTCGCCATCCAAAACTTCAGGGGAAAACAACAGATGGCCCTCAGAGACACTGCAAGGATGTAAATAATATCCCAATGTTTATGACCCAGTTCATCACCAGCAAACAATGTATGGCATGCTAATAGTGATGCACCAGTAATAAACACAATTTGTGTGTTAGACAGGACAAAGTGTTCATAATATTCTTAGCAAGTCAGTAGTGTTAAGAAAGAAGTTTAATTATATGTATTATAAACAACATGTAACTTATAACTTGCCACTATATATGTTACATACACTATTTTCAAAAGTCGATTGAATATTTTAGCTGATGCTGTTTTCTGTGCATCTTCTCTTCCCACATCATGTCCTTGGCCAGTCTCTCAATGGTGTAGTTATGTTAGCAGTGCAAAATCCCAACAGCAAAGAAATGGCCACCACTGCTTGATAAAGTGTGTCATTTGTAATTGTAATTTGGTTCTAATGTAATCCAAAACCAAACATTTTTAAATCCCAGCCTCAATTGCTACTGTTTTTGACTTGTTTTTCATGTTCTTTTCCTTGCAGTATTTACCCACTCCCTAACAGTGACTCGCCAGCTATCGTGACGACTGGCATTCCCCGTGGTATCCAGACCCAGCCAGGAACATGACCATGTTCAGCACGGGCATCCTTGTGCTGACGTCTCCTCTCCACACCCTCCCATTGCGCATCGCTCCAGTGCTCAGCTCAGCTGCTCAGCTTGTAGAGCGCACACTGTACGTCCACCTCCACCCTGGGCTAAACCTGGGAAGTGGGAGCCAGCCTCGACCAGTTTTCATTCCACCAGTAGTGGACCTGTCTGCACTCATTACCCGCCTTTACAGCAATGCAGCTGATGTATGTGGGCACCTGGATGTTCGTGTTTTGCTGACCAATGTTCGCGCTCAGTCAGCTGCCTGCAGCGGGACCACAATCCCAAACTGCCCCTTCCCCACACCACAATCTCTGTGTCACTCCCCGGAGGTGGTGCTAACAGACTTTCCTTTGCAGGACCCGGGTCAGTCCCATCAGGTTACACAGTGTCTGCAGAGGTACACAGGCCACTGCTACGTCTGTAGCCCCAGCCTGCAGTCAGTGCTGCTTCATCCACAGCTAATGAGGCTGCAGGAGAAAGAGGAAGGGCTGAAAGAGTCTGAAGAAAAGGCAGAACCCTTGGAGACCTACAGTGACGTGGTGGTAGGGGGGACATTTGACCGGCTCCATGGGGCCCACAAGACACTGCTCAACATCTCATGCCTGTTAGCCAATAGAAGGTTCCTCATTGGTGTGTGTGACCAAGCAATGCTGAAAAGTGAGTTTTTTTTTAAATTTCCATTTAGCTATGAGTATTCATGTAATATATCTGAGGCTAAAATCTCATCATCTTTGATAATGTGTGAAATCAGAAGGCAGCACCCCTAGACGGCCCCTGAAATCCATTTTTTTCCCGGCTTTAGAAAAAGTGCTAAAGGAGCTGGTCGAGCCGTACTCTTTGCGGACCCAGAGATTACAAGAGTTCGTGGAAGACATCAAACCCTCACTGCAGGTTGAGATTGTGCCCCTTGACGACCCCTATGGAGTGTCTGTGGTTGACCCCTTGCTGGAGTGCATTGTGGTTAGCGAGGAGACTAGAAAGGGAGGCTTGGCTGTCAACAAGAAACGCATTGAGAACGTAAGTTAGGAAATTGACGATATGTGTTACGCCTTTCCCGTTGACTTTTTCTAGATGGTCGAACTGCGTAACAGTCCATTGTTTACTGCAATGGACAAGGACACAGTCCATACATCTCACCGTATTAATGTTTTAAATACATCAAACGCAAAGTACAAAATTAAGTATACTCTATTGTTACGTATATGTATGTTTTTTCATTTTCTAAAGCTACCAAAATTACAGCAATGTTTGTAATAAAATGGTAGTGTAGTTAATGTCCTCCTCCTAATCAAAGTTTTTTTGGGCAGCGTGCTTTACGGTCATATCAAATTGTTTGTCGCAGATAGTCCTTTTGACATATTTTTATGCCAGGATACATGTATTGGTTTTGTCAACACAGCATATTTTATTACTTAAGGATTGCAGTGTATGGAAAGCACAGAAAACAGTTCTAGTGCACATCTGAATTCTTGTTGGTCTAGATATAGAAAACCCTAGCTTGGGTCCACATTGATACATACAGTATTTGATGTTTTGTATTCTCTGCTTTCAGGGCCTCCCGGCTCTCGTCCTCCATGAGATCCAGTTGTTGAAAGATGCACACCACACGGAGACAGAGGAGGAGAAGATCAGCTCCTCCAGTCTACGCTCTCGTCTGCTGGGCACCCTCCTTACCCCGCCTAAAGTAGGTCATGTTTATAAAAAAATTCAATATTACATTTTGATAAAGGATTTCAATGGAGGGTAAAGGTTAGTATTAATGGGGCAGAATTCAAGAAATCCCAAGAAAACAAAAAGTTAGAATACATAATTAAAATAAAACGTTGTTTTTCTTTCCATATCTGGTGCTCATTAAAAGGGTTGTGATTCCAGTTAAGGGAATGTAATCATGCTTATCTAAAAGCGCACATCAGAACATCATAGTCATGCAACCTTTAAGTCAAATTACGTTTTCAATCAAGTGTATGCCTATGATGATGAAGAAGAAGGTCTAATACAAATTTAATTTAATTTGATGTTAAAGAATAAATGTATTTAATTTAACAAAGACCATCAGTTAAAGTATTTTTCATTCCTGTTTAATGAAATCCATTTTCAAATGTTAAAGAAACTCTGCACAGCCTCCAGTCATTAAAAAAATAATTGCCAAATTGTGCCTTTTAAAGTGCATTTTTCATTCACTCACTGCAAAACATACTCATCAACAAAAGCCTGGTCTAAAGTCAATAAGGCAGCATTTCATTGTTATTTTAACAGCGTATTAGTAAAATGTGCCTAGGCTCGTTTACAGCGTGCACACTATGCTTGTTACACACAAAGAGACGCCCAGCACACAAAAATGCAAAAGATTAAAAATAAAAAAAACAATACAATGTGCAATAGTAAAATGATATGATCTGCTCGGGCATTTTCACTTCACGCACAAGCAGATCAGTTTGTTCTCCTCAAAATCTCTCCTTCCTGCTTAGCAAATCCGCCATCATAATTGCAATGTTCCAAGGTACAAACACGCCTGGATTTTAAAGGGAATGGGAGATGACACTCTGCGTGTTACGCCCAAAACACACCTATGATTAATCAGGATACTAAGTACAACCCTTTTGAACCATACGCCTGATGCACGGACCCTTTTTCTGCCGGTATACTAGCAAAAGTGGACTTGTACATGCCCTCAACGCACCATTTTTTTAAAGATTTGCCAAAGCACAATTTCTTTTTTTAATGATTTAAGCAACATAAAACAAAACAAAAAAAAGAGTAGGTCTGAGCAGGTCTGACTTGTTTTAGGAGCTGTTTGTATAACTTTCCATTGCAATTGTACAGTTTTGTCATAACATAACCTTCTTTAAGTAAGTGTGTGTTACCTTTTTTTTATCATCACCTCCACCCATTGGTTATGGATGATCTTATGTTTAGTGCTGCAGTATTTGGTGGTATTATTCAATATGAAATTATCAAAAGAATTTCATCTATACTTTCCACACCAATGTATCTGATGCTTCTTCTGCACTAGGATGCATCCCATATCGCTCCACTTCCATACGTGATTGGCCTGACAGGAGGCAGCGGCAGTGGAAAGAGCTCCATCGCCAGACAGTTGGAGGCTTTGGGTGCTGTCCGGATCGACTGTGACAAGCTGGGCCATGAGGTGTACCAGCCCGGCACTGCAGCCTATCACAGAGTGCTTGAAGAATTTGGGTCAGGTGAGAAAACGCTCTGCGCTGAAGACATATAGTAGGACTATTAAAAGGGTTGGGCTTTGGTTAGAGATGCATCATCCATCTCCTTGTGTTATCTCTAGATAGTATCTCAGACACTATCAGTCTACTTTGATGACATATGGGACGATGATACACCTTGGCATTGCTTTTTCATCAATCCTTGGTAAAAGTACCCATATTATGCACATTTTCAGGTTCATCATTGTATGTTGAGGTTTACATGGTTTCATTTTCAAAAAAAACTGCATATTTTTGTTCTACTGTCATTGCTGCAGATTCTCTTTTCACCCTGTGTGTTTGGGTGTCTGTTTTAGCTACAGAGTGACACATCTCATTTCTTTACTATCTTTGTTGGGAATCGCAAATGCGAAGTAGCTAGGTAAGATCACATCAGCTAGATAACTCTTTCTCCAACTTTGGTCAGTACAAGGCAGGATTAGCCGGGAGACTTCTTCTAAACAAGGGCATACTTGTCGAATACCTGCAGAACAGGGACATGGAAGTAGTTATTTAGTAGATTATGTTGAACTAGTATGTGTTGTAGCAGTGTTTTGCCATTGAGAAGGGGCAAGCATGCTAGCGCTGGCATTCTACAGTTAGCCACCTTGTCTCAGCTAGTGACATAGAAAGACGGGCAGACATGTCAAACATATCAAGTCGTAATATCAAAGCAGCACTAATCCGATTTTGATGAAGCATTAACAATTTTGACATTATCCTGGAGATTGGAGGAGTCTCTGAGACAAAAGCATGACAGCACACAAATTAATCAATCAAAAGCAGTAGGTTGCCTCATTTTCATTGACTACCACAAAAACTGATTGCCCAATAGCTTTTTGTCTTGTACACGTTATGCTGTATGAACTGTGTTGCAGTGCAATGATGAGTTTCTTTCGTCAATTTTAGATCTTCTGAATGGAGACAAAACCATCAACAGACGTGTATTAGGAAGGAAGGTTTTTGGAAACCAGGTAATATGAAGAGAATGAAGAATGTTTCGGCACATCACGACATTGGAAATGACACATCCGACTACACCATTGTGTATCACTGTGTATCACCAAAGATGCTGTTTTTCATGCAGGAGCGGTTAAAAGCCCTAACAGACATTGTATGGCCTGAGATTGCACTTCTGGTTAAGAACAGAATCAGCCAAGCCAGAGAGGAAGGTATTGTATGGACTTGCATTTATTAATAGTACATAATAATAATAGTAATAATAATTCTGTGGAATATAGGTTTTTCTGTCTTTACTTAAATTTATTATCCCAAATGGGAAACTTGATGTGCAGTCAGGAGTGAAAGATAATAAAGAAACACATTCAAGGAACATACAGAGACATGAGTACAAAAAATGTTTCCTCTATGTAATACACACAACTCAATTCATCACCACTGGAGCCATCTCTAAAAATAAAATTAAAAAAAGAAAGTACTACATTACATGTGCAAATTAAGCCGAGTTATTGCACATGGGACAAAGGACTTTTCATTCCTATTGCTCTTGAACCGAGGTACTCTAAATCTGCGACCTGAGGGGAGTGTTACAAACTCAGAATGAAGGGGATGGTTTGTGCAGTCTAATATCAACCAAGCCTTGCGAAGTACTCGCTGGTCAAAGACAACCATCAAGGGGGACTGTGGGAGACCTTCCCAGCCACCTTTACAATTTGGCTGATGTGGTTTTTGTCCCTGATGTTCAGGTTACCATACCAAGCAATCATGGAAGAAGTAAGAACCGATTTAAAGATGAATGAAATCAGGACCTAATTTTCCTATCTACATTAAAAGTAACTTCCTAAGGAAGTACAAACGTTGCTGTCCTTTCTTACAGACTGCATCACCACTCACATCAAACTTCTGTTTTTTATCGATGACGGTTCCCAGATATGTGTACTGTTCAATAAACTCAATTCCAGTTCCCTTAAAAAAAAGTCTTAGATGGTGGGAGGGATACTTTCCAAAAATCAATGACAATATTTTTGTTTTTGTGGCATTTAATCGGAGAAAGGCCTCATCACACCATTGGACAAAGTCATCCACCACTTGCCCATGCTCAGATTCATCTTTACAGAGCAGGCTAATGATGACCGTGTCATCAGCAAACTTCAGAAAGGGCCTGTTTTCATGCTGGCTTCTACAGCCATTGGTGTAAAGAATATACAGAAATGGGGAAAAGACACATCTCTGAGGAGAGCCAGTGGAAGAGGAGCATTGCTCTGACAGAGCCATTTACCCTTACCCTCTGAGATCCACATGTTAAAAATACTACAATCCAGTCAACAAAAATTAAAATAGGTAGGCAGTTTCCAAGATAAAATATCTAGCTGGATAGTTTTATTAGATACTAATATTAAATTTATTAAAAGCTAATGAAAAATCTATAAATCAAAGTCTGGCATGAGTGCCAGGACCTTCCAGGTGCTTACACAGAAATCTTAGTAAAGTGATTAAGGCCTCTTCGACCCCCATCCCTGATGGAGAACTATAGTTATCAGTTCCGTTTTGACCAGTTTTTTATTTTATTTTTATTTGACTGATAAGTTTTGTTTAGCAGTGAAATTAGTTTTGGTTTCTTCATTGTTAAGCTAATGTACCGATCTTATTGACATTTAAAGTTGATAAAGAAACTGTGCCCTTGCTTTGTTTTGCTTTTGAAAGAGATTTCCACAGTGGGCATGTGATCTTTTCTCTTTGCAGGGAAACAAGTTTGTGTGTTGGATGCAGCAGTTCTTCTGGAGGCCGGCTGGACCGACATGGTCCATGAAGTCTGGGTCACTGTCATCCCCGAGGAGGAGGTAATATGTATGAACAGTCCTCAATGCAACAAAAACTGAGCCACATTGGCTTGAATGTCTGTGAGGAAAATGTAACGACGTAAAGAGTTCATACTTTATACTTGGTTTAGAATATTGACATTGTCATTGAGCTAAACAGGGTTGTTGCATCAGCATTTCTCACTGAAAGCAATGGTTACAGAATTCAACAACGTGACAAAATGTTTAGTTTTCACTAGGAAGTGAAGTATAACCAGTAAGATGCACTAATGGGTTGTGCATGTGGAGAAAAGTTGTGGATGAAGTAGTCAAAGTTTTTTTAGATGGGGGTGGACTACCGCTAGAGGGCGCCAAAGTTGGACATTTTAAAGTTCTACACACACTGGCTTTAACATTGGTAACCTAACCCACCTGCCTCCCCTTGTTACCCCTACCCTCTCAGGCAGTGTTAAGGATAACAGAGCGAGACAGTGTGACCCCAGAGGATGCCCTGCGCCGGCTGCAGAGTCAGTGGTCCAACAGCAAGCAAGTAAGGCACGCCAACGTGGTGCTCAGCACGCTGTGGGAGCCAGAGGTTACTCGGAAACAGGTCAGACGCTCGCCATGCCAAGAGTGTTGGGTCTGCACATCTGCGTTACATGAAATAATTTGATTCTGTGAAATAAGAAAACTGTATTTTTGTAATAATTCTCCCACTGTCTTTTTATTTTAAAGGTACTAAAAGCTTGGAATCTTCTTCAGAAGAGAATCCAACACAGGCAAGAGAGACATGCATTGGTCACTACATCATCCCAGCTGTGACCCCGTGCAGACAGAAAAAGCATGTGTCAGGCCCAGGGACATGTGCGCACTAATGACTGATCCACATAATGAAACGCTGCCTGAGAAACAAATGAGGACTGTGCCATTGGAGCAAACCCAACAACCACTCTCACTTCTTTGACCAAGACTCTGTGCCTAAATGAGTTTCCACACGTTTTTAAAATCTAGTCATAATTTAAGATGCTTAGTCTAAAGATGGATGAGGACAACGAGAACTTTATAAATGATCCCGAACAAAATGATTTTGGAATTTGAAAGGTGGAATTCATGTTTGGGATTAATAAAGTGATATTTCATTCAAATATATTTTTATGTTTGGTATGCCTTTTAAAAAGGTACTTTTGTTTAAATGGTATGCTAAACATTCAGCAATCCCAGATCATTTTAAGGCCTAACCTCTCAGCAAAGTCTAATATTTTGGGCACCATGTCAGCTGATGACACAACTTCTGTCCCTTTTTCTGTCTTCTAAGTATAATGAATATTATTGTAGCTTGGAAAGCAACTAATGGTAAGGGAAAGGTGAGGTACGATTGTTGAAGGATTGTATGATTGCCACTGTTTAATCATAGAATAAAATGTAGTGTTATTTGTGGTTTCAGAGGTGGGAGAATATTTTAACAAATTAGCTATCATTATCAAATGAGACATTATTAACTACCCAACAATGTACATTGTATTTGAGAAATATGTGCGAGAGATATGATATGTTGTACTGCCAGTGTAGACGTTGAAATACACTGGGCACTCAAAAAGATGATAATCAAACATGTACATTGACTAATAAAAAATATCTTTGAAATATAATTTAATAAAGGGTGATAAAATCTCGAATTGCAATCTAAGAATGAGCTCACCTGAACATTACGTCTCTGAACGTACCTGAAAAAGCCAAAAGGAACAGCACAGTGAGCATGATGTGTTTAGCTAATGGTAAATTGTCAGATCCTACAAAGAAATTATAAACCAATGTTTAAATAAGGAGCAGGAAATACAGCTTCATTGCTTTAGCCATACCTTAATATTACAGTACAAGGATTGCCTGGGGAAGTCTGAGGTGTCATTTGGTCATACAGTTTGTGAAATTTAAATCTTGCATGTAACCTAGAAACTCAATGGAATACTTTTAAGAATTAGCTTTACATTAAATATATTGTTTTTTAACCCATGAGTGATCTCTGCTTTTTCTCACTGATTTAAAGGTGCACTATCAGTTCCTGCATGATGTAACTTCTGTTGACCTTCCAAGTGAACACCAAACAAAACGGAGCAAGCTCACCCCTCCGCCCCCCCCCCCAGTTTTCGTAACTATCATGCCTAACTGACACTAACCCCCACCCCAAACCATCTTGTTGGTGATTGGCTGAAACAGGTTTGTTGTACTTTGGTGCACAGACGCAGCTAGCAACGGCAGGCAGCTAGCAGATCAAGGAGAGATGCCTACAAGTTGAGACAAAAATGAAATTGTGCTGAAACAATGCAGGAACTCATATTACACCTTTAAGGAATTGGCTAATGGACCAAATTTATTTACATTTGATGTAAAAGTTTGTTAGAAGTCTGGTATGTAATTGAAAATAGCATGGAAATAGTAGGCTTAGAGGTATGCCTACCAATTATTTTTAAAACATTGTAACCAAGTATTTTTTTCACTTGGATTCTGCCTTTAATGATAACGCATTTTAAAAACATTTACATTTAAACGATATGCAAAATGTACAATTTTAATGTGACCTGTGTGAACGGTGCTGAGGTCAGCCACAGTTGCATGATATCACCTTGTTTCAGTGCAACATAACCTTGCTGAACATGCTGAATACATATTTAAAGAATACAGACTTGGTGCACTAGTAACTGTTAGCTTGTGAAACACAAAGGGCGCTGGGTATGCATGTCCAAACCCAATTATTCTCTCCAAACACACTTTTTTTGCCTGGATATTTTGTGTATGCAGCCTTTTGTGAGGGAGTGAGTTAATAATTGTCAGTCCGTGTACTGAGCCGTGTCCAAGTCCAGGCTTTATCCAAGTATAGAAAATCTTAAGTTGTTGCCTCCACTGGTTCTCCACAATCATATCTCCACTTTCAGTTTGGCCGAGCACATTGCTTCCCCCAGTTTGTTGCTGGCCCTGCACATATAAACCCCAGAGTCAGAAGGCTCCAAACCAGCCAGAACCAGAGAGCAGAGCCCGTCTTCATGTTGCTCTATGGTCACTCTGTTTGATTCAGACACCGGCTTCTCATTCTGCAGCCACTTTACCTTCGGCTGTGGGTATCCTGCGATTGAGAAAATCATATCATATCATATAATCATATCATCAATATCATAAAATGTAGGACATTATATTAGTAAATACACCAACATCACATGTCTGAAGGGTTAAAGATTAAATTCGAGATTTAATCATTTATTGCCATGCAACTAAATTACTAGGAATTTGGTGCATTGTGCTCAAAAGAACAAAGCATTCATAGCCCCCCCCCCCCCCCCCCCCCCCCCCCCCCCCCCCCCCCCCCCCCCCCCCCCCCCCCCCCCCCCCCCCACACACACACACACACACACACACACACATACACACAGTACACTGAGTACCCAGATGCTAGAATGAATAGCTTTGGATGTGGGGAGGGGCCCATGGAAAATGCCTTTCTACAGGACCCAGAATTTTTTGCTACATCCCCTGCGGTCAACAGTTACAAAGTGTCAGTACATTTTATCCATGAGGTGCTGTTGAGGAAGTGTGAAGTGTGGAGGATGCATTGAGTAGCTTAATGGTTCTACAGCAGGTAATGTTAAGAAAGCAGGATGTTTGGGATTCATTCAATTTTAGCCTTTTTTCTGAGGGGTGTGTCACCAGTAGGGTCAGCAGGGTGTGTGGTTTGTTTTTCAGTCCCTTCCGCTGGATGCAGTTCACATTTCTGACATAGAAGTGAGTTCACAGTAAATGATTCTTGAGGCAGTGTGTACAATGTTGTCTAGCTGCTTTCTCTGCTAAACTGTGGAGTTGCCAACCCACACAGATATAGAAAAGGTCAGCACACTTGTTACGGCAGATGACTAAAATTGCAGCGGCATGACACAGAATTAGTATCACCTACTTGCCTCAATTTATTAAAAGGTTTTGTTGGTATTATGGTGTTAAAACAGGATCTGTAGTCCACAAAAAGAACCCGTGCATAAATGGCCGGGACATCGAAGTGCTGCAGAATGATGTGAAGGCATAGGGGCACAGCATCCTCTACAGACCAAAGTTGCTAGTCTTAATACATCAAACAAAATGTATATGTATGTATATGTAATGTAATATTCTCCAGAGATGAGAATAACACAACAGTAAATATGAACCTCCAGTCGGTTAGCTTAGCACAAAGACTAGAAACAGGAAAAACAGGTAGTCTGGCTTTGTCCAAAGATAACAAAGTACTTCCTCTCTGGTTGTTACAGTGTCTGGCAACCAGCAGAGACTTCAGAAAGTTTATGTTCATGGCAAAGAAATGTTTGGCACATAACCCCCAATAAAAAAAACACATGTTCCCACACTTTTGTGTTGTACAGATTAAACAAAGTAGATGTAACATCAACAAAAAGGGTGCCAATAGTTGGATTAAGTTATCTTTGGACAGGGCTAGGATAGCTGTTCAAAACGGGAAAGTCAAGTAAAATAAAAAAATAAAAAAGTTGAAATATGATAAAAACGCTCTAAAGAACTGATAGGAGCTGCAGAGCCGTGTTGTAATGAGCTGTGATATTGCCCATAAGATCTATCAACATCAATACCTCTATTCATACACCAAGACACGATCAATCAAACCTTTTTAAAAATAAGTAGTCAGTTGATCCATTGTCAATAAAAAATATATATCAATCATGGCAGCCACTTTCTGATTTATCAGAGCATTTCAGAAAGTATTGCCTCTTTTGCTTCCCTTGCAGAATGTGGTGGGGCATTATATAATGAAGTGCAACACAGTTCTGTTACTCTACCATTCACGAGGCATGTTAGCCGAGCTGTTGCTCCTTTGGGAAGGGTGGTGTCCTTCAGGGCATGCTGGAAGCGAGGTTCACTTTGAAGCTGCTTATCCAGTGACTGGATGGCCTTCTCTGCCTCTTGGCTCCAGCCTGGCTCTGGATGAGAGGGATGACGATGATGAATAAAACGGAAACAAGGCTTTACAGATCACAAAAGGGTAAACTTGAAGTGACAATTGAAAACTGTGAGTCATCGCCATATGTATGTGGCTCTAGGACAAATCAGGGTGTGTGTGTGTTTGTGTGTGTGTGTGTGTGTGTGTGTGTGTGTGTGTCTTTTTATCAGTCTTACCCTCTGAGGAGCTGCCAGGAGAGTCTGGCCTGTTAGAGAGATTAGACATCCGCTTTAGGGCCAAAACAGCCTTGCCAGTTTTCTAGAAGTTTAAAGGACAAATAGCACTGGATGAGAAACCACACTCCTACCAAAGCTTAAGGTTTACATAGGACAATGGATTGAAATGTCATCGTAGGGAAGTACTGATAAGAAAATTGTTCCATCTGTCCACCGCTGGGCTAACAGCAATACAGTGATTTTTAAGGTGTGCTACCTTCCACTTGCGCTTGGCCAGAAAGCGTCTCATCTTCTCCTTTTTAAGGGATTTGGAGGGTCTGTGGTTCAGTGGGGTAAAAGAGGCCATCCAGTGGTGGGCGAGGGCCTCGGTACATGACAACCTGCATCTAGAGTGCAGGTGGAGATAGAGGGGAAAGCAAAGGCTGTCAGATGCATGGACTGTTATTATTTATGGACAAAGCATCAAATCAGCGAAGTACTTCGGTGAAAGTGTCTTGAACCTGCATTACATCTGAATTCCAGCAGGGGGACAACACAAGTGGTTGCAAAAGACAAAAAACGCACTTTCATAATGAGTTTCTGGTCTCAATCGCTAGTTTTAAGTCTTTTGCAATACAGAATGATGTTGATTTTTTTAATAATAGTCTTGTTGATTTTAAAATCAACGGTAAAGCAGGGCTGTTTTAGGACATGGCTTTGATGGGATTGAAAGTTTGTAGCCTGTCTTATATATAATATAACTATGGGACAAAGTTGACCTCAAATTATGTAGGCGAGCTTTCAGCAGCAGTTGCATCCAGATTGCCAGTGTGCAAGTGTGTAACGCAGGGTGTAAGCAGCGTTGCCAACTCTCAGCTAACGTTCCAGTCGGATAACGCCCAACAGTCTATGGCTCCTCCCTCACTCCGCCCTCTTATCTGAAATCGTCACATCCGCGACCAGGATGGTTGTGCCCGTCGTCACTAACCGATGTGAGTCGAGTGCAGATGTGAGTTGCACATTCTCAGATTTAAACGATTTATGATTGTTTGATTGCTAATGTGAGCTCAAAATGCCATTCAAGGGACAGCGCGCGTCTGAAATTTGTGAAATCCATAAAATAATTAACTTTTCTCATTACAAACAACAACAGAAGATGGAAACCTTTTCAAAAAAGTTTTAGCTATCTATGATTGTTTAAATGCTAAAGTTAGCTCAAAATGTAATTTATGTGCCAGCCGTTGTTGTGTTTAACTGCTAATTTGTAGCCAGCAGCGAACAAACTTCATTATGTAAGTCCTTTTTTTATTGTATTGACATTACAGTAGTCTCTTGTTAGCAGGTTCTTGTAGGCTTCTTCAGCCTCTAATCTAGAACTGACATCAGGGGTCATGCCGTGAAAATGGGATGCGTTACGCTAAATGATAACTTAGTGCTGTGCAATGTATCTAATCATTATTATCAGAGTGAAATCTGTCATTGTTGCAAAGTGAGACACATACGCAACACATCTGCACTCGAGTCACATCGGGTAGTGACACCCGTAACGGCAAATTCGACGACTCATTGCAGAGCTCCACAAACCAATTGGCTAATAAGATGAATGGTCAAATGCCAACAGTCTCCTGATTTTAACGTGATGCAGCCGTGGATTGTTTGCTGCATAGATTAAAATCATGGCTCTCCCTGACTCATATTTAGAGCTTGCTAAATGGTTTGGTACTTAGTAAAACTTATCTTCAAACGGTTGGAAATGTCCAAGGCGCCGACCTTGAAACTTTGTTATTGTTTCACAATGTTCGTGAGCACACGTATCACACACTTTAGGTGTTAAAAATTGAGAATTTGCCATGGGCCATAGGTAATCATGAGAAGAGTAGAGGTAAAAACAGACCAACCTCCGGTCTTTTTTCAACAGGGAGCTGATAAAGTCTTTAGCTTGATCAGAGATGTCCTCAAAACTCTCCTCGTCAAACTCAAAGGTGGCAGCAGTCACAAGAGCCAAAGTCTCAGCATCGTTGTTCCCCTGGAAGGGGGACTCTCCACTGAGCCTAGGACACAAAATAATTTAACAATGAATGAAACATACACAGTCTCATGTTTCTTTGACCCTCGGGTAAATAAATTGTCATGGGTTTATTATTCACAAAATGTTTACAGACTTTAAGAATTGCAGTACCAGCATGTTATGGGGGTCTGTAGTAATACAAAATAACCAGCAGATGGCACCAAATGTGAATTTGTGGACTCATTTGAGTAGATTTGGGATTTTACGTCCATAAATTTGCCTTTTGATCATTGACAAAATCTAAGATGGTAATGTATTGAAATGACTACCATAGTAGATATGTGACTAGGATAACTAAAGAATAAACACAAGGCATTTATTTCACTTTAAGTCTTTTTCTCTGTTCCACACTTCATGAAGAATCTGAAATTGCAGCTAGGATTACTGTTTTCACTTCCACAAAGTATCCCCAGTTGCATTTTTTCGTTCAGGGTATGTTACTGTTGCTACAGTTTAAATCACTACAGCCTTTGTTCGACTTACAAGACAAAGCAGATGACTCCGATGCTCCACATGTCTGTCTCTAGGCCCACAGACTCATAGTTGATCACCTCAGGGGCCACAAACTCGGGCGTACCATGCATCACCTGCAGAGGTTTACCCTCCTCTGAAGAACAGAATGAGAGTAAGAAATTCAAAATGTCACCCTGAATGTTTTGCAGTTGCCATTGTATGAGCCTATTTACAGATGGCTAAAGTCCGCTCTAAATAGACTACCTATTCTTGAGATGCAGCTTCTGAAGCGTCACCACATTTACTCCCTGAATTGGCTTTACAGGCTTTGCTGCATTTATCTGTTTAAAGACCTGCTGTTGTGTAGTAGGGATTGCAGACATTTAGGAAATTAGAAACAACACTCCATGTTTGGGGTATTAAAATGACTGATCCTGTGTCAACCTTCTTGTGTTGTCATTATGAAATCTGGTCATATTGAGAGGTTGGCAAAATATTAAAATACATTTGTTAAACTTGATGTACAATTCTTTAATGTAGTAAGCATTTTATTCTTCCTGTTGGTTGCACAAGGCTGCACAGCATTGACTGCATTGACCTTGAATTTGACCGTTGGATTTCCCTGGATTGTAACTTTTACAGGAATATACACAGGATAGGTCATTCATAAGAATACACACACTGGTTGATTTACTCACCACACCTAGTGAACAACTGCTGTTATAAAAAGATAAAATAAAAGCATATAATAATGCAAACTGTTTATTGATCCCAATGGGGAAATTACAATTTACACTCTGTCACTACACACAGGGCTGAAATACACAAATATGCTCAGGACCTAATCATGCACAAATGAAGAGCTGTCAGAGTGAGCGGGCCTTGCTCAAGGGCAACTGGCAGTGCCCAGGAGGTGAACTGGCATCTTTCCAGCTCCCAATTCACAATCTGTACCACGGTCCGTACTTGAACCACATCCCTTCAGTTCCCAACCCAACTCCCTGCGGACTGAGCTACTGCCACTCGTGTATGCTGTATGCTGCACTCAAGAGAATGACCCTCTCCAAAAAAGGTCCTTTTGAATCATGCTTCATATTTACCATATTAGGACATGAAATCCCATTGGCATCACTTTTTTCTACAAATCCAGCTAACTCACCCAGTTCACGAGCCAAGCCAAAGTCGATGATCTTGATACGTGTACCAGTTGCATCCATACAGATGATGTTCTCTGGTTTGAGGTCTAGGTGGACAATATTCTGCTTGTGAACATACTGCATGCCTTCCACGATCTGATGTATGTAGTGGGCACTGGTGGGCTCCGTGTGCTCAAAGTTGTCATCCACGATGCGTTCAAAGAGTTCCCCACCTTCAATACTGGGCAGACAAGTAACACCATTCAGGTACATGCTTCAAAAACTACTGCAGCTCCGGTCCAAGCAGTGATAAGCAGTATTTGTAAACATTTTTTGTAGATTTATTTATTTGATTAGAACAATGCACTTTAATCATTTGTGTAAATGCGCCAGTATTAAGTCAATCGGCTAATCTGGAGATTTGTTAGTTGAAGATAATCTAGACTATCCAAATGTAATCCTGGAGTCTAATTGCTTTGTTAGTTTTGACCAACAAGCATCTAAATTACAATCTACAAACAATACTTTACACAAAAGACACATACAGTATCCCTCAAATCATACTTTTAATGTTTTTTACATGTCTCCCCATGTGGTTTGCTGTAACTTTATGATTTCAATGGTTTGAGTTGAGATTTTTTTTTGTATAAACTTCACCAGTCATGCTAAATCTCATTCCTCAAAAACCTTGTATCACTGTTAAAAAAAACATCTAGTATCCATCTAATACCACTAGTGTCTCTCACCTGGTTTCACATCATCAATGATGTCATGACGTGAAACCAGGGCTTCCCTACACTTCCTGCTTTGCCATTAGTGAAAAATAGAGAAATCGCTTCTGGCTTTGCCCTGGTTAGCAGTAGAAACTTTCCATTCCACAATTACTTACTACTCCATGACCATGACCATCTCAGAGCGTGTTTCGTAGGCAGCCAGACACTGGACCAGTTTTGGGTGGTGAAGACGGTTCATTAGTTGGATCTCTTTGCGAGCTGCCGTCCTCTCCTTGGATGTCCGGGCTCGGTAGAACTTTCCAGCAACTTTCTGACCCGTGTCTTTGTGGGTCATCAGGAACACCTGGCCAAACTTTCCACTGGCAAAACAAATAAGAGGCATCACAACTTTGCTGTTTCCAATTTACTCATTGGTAACATACAGTACATGAGAATAAAGTTGGTTTTAAATAAATGCTTACACTCCCAGCCTCTCATGCACATTGTAGTGGTCCTTGGCCTTGTGTTGGGTGTCAATGGTCACTGTTATGTACGACTCGGACTCTTCCTTCTTTTTTTCCTCTGACACAAAAAAGACACATATGATGAAGCCCCTTCTGACAAATACATTTCACATCCTCTTCTCAAACATTGTTACAAATCTAGCATACTTGAAGTAGCCATCTTGACACACTCAGACTCCTGGCTTGGTTCGCTGACCCCTGCTGAGTTGTAGGCTCTGACACGGAAGCGGTACTGCCCCAGAGGTTCCAGGCCTGAATGGATGTGGTGGGTTGTGCTTTTGCAACAATTTGTTACTTCACTCCAGGTCTCAGGCTTGTCCTGGCCCTCTTGTCTGACCTCCACGTTGTAGCCCAACACTGCTGTGCCTCCGTCGTAGCTGGGGCCCGTCCAGGACAGGACCAGAGACTGAGTGGACAGCTTGGAAACTACAGGCTGGGATGCTGGTGGGTCAGGGCGGTCTGAGTAGAAATTCAACAAAATACCTTTACACATATGCCAAGACATGAAGCAATTTTAAGTCACTGATAGGTAACAAAATTTCATGCTTTTGTAGCATTTTCCTATTTCACTTGTGAGCAATCGTAAACTGGGTAAACCCCACCCAATCTGCCAGCAAATTGATTTCACCCTGCTGCTCGGTTTGGAAACCTGTACATTTTCCTATTCTGCTTACATTAAAAGTCTGTGGGGAACCAATCACAAAGTGCCTTATCCACCTAGCGCACCTCGGTGGGTTTAACACAATGACAGTAGAGAAGCGACGGCAAGCAGCTTTTTGTTACATTCAACATGTGTTCTCTTAACACATCCGTGGCAGCAACCTGTTGATGCCGCTGTCTGCAAAATACGTCACCCGGATCGTTGGTCTGATTGGTTGAAGTTTGGTTGACTATCCAATTGCGTACAGAGTCATTTGAACTGTGCCCGTTGATCACGCCTCTTGTGCAGAGAAAATACAGAGCGGGCTCCCCAGACTAATGTTCAATCTTAAAAGATTGAGCTGGGTCTGGTGATAGCCGGACTAATGTGAGCATGCATTTAAGGGACAACAAATACCAGAGTTGCATCATCTCAAGCCACTGGAGAATTCTACAATATTTAAATACTGAACTGTAGACAAAAGAGAGTCTTACCTATAACACTGAGGGAGACGGTATGCTGGGCAGAGCCTTTTCTGTTTCGCACTATGACGGTGTACGAGCCTGTGTCATCCTGACGGGCCTGAGAGATCTCCACACCGCTTTGTTTGTCACTGCTCCACACAGACATCCTTGGCCCTCCTACCACCACCTGATGACGAGGCAAGGTGGAAGTACATAAGCCTTTACTGGCACTGAATTTCTAAGTGAGAATATAAAGCAATGGATCAAACAATACTTACAACCATTGGGACTCTGTTATTATTACCTTGCCTTTTTTGTAAATCCAGCAGCAGGCCACAGGGACACAGCTGCTCCTGAACTCACAGTGTAGCCGGGCCTGTTCTCCTACTCGAACCTCCACCTTATCTGGCGGGTCCACAAACTCCACAGGAGGCCCTGAGGTGAATAAGAGTTTCCTTCATTAATAAAACCTGACCGAAGTTCAATAAAAAAGTAAAGCTTAAACGTTGCGTGCCCTCCACTCACCTTTGCTTATGGAGACTTTTGTTTGCAGGCTGATATCTCTGATAGCTGTGGAGACTGAAGAAGTGGGTTGACTTACAGTTGTGTGTGCTACTATAGGCAGGTTTTACACGTATCTAACCAATCACATGTCAGCAGTTATGTTTGGTTGCAGGGAAACTGCAATCAACAGAATGCATTGCACTTTTGAATAAAAAAGGTAAGCACCCTTTTTTAATGTGAGTGGATAGGCTGCATCTTATATCTTATAACTTATTACACTTATTGAATAGCTCCTCAACTCCTTGGTCCTGTGCCTCCTTGGTGGGACGCAAGGAAGGGAGACAAGTGGAGAACTTGAGGAGGCAATTTAAGGGCTATGAGATGCACCGTAGGCTGAAAAAGGTGAGTGAAGTTTAAAGACCCAATCAGTGTGTTTTTATTAACTAAACAAAATGCATGCCATTCACAATTTGACTTGTCATTTTGCACTTGTCAATATGTTTGATGCTGCTTCCCTGCTCTCTACTACCAGCATGTTCATGATTCATTTTCATTATTTGAAGTATTCTTAGTAAGAAGAAAAGCAGAAGAAAGGTATGGTTGAATAGGGTTGTAAACAATGCAAATGTTTTTTTTAGGCTGCTTAGCAAAGGTTTGTGTCTACCTCTGTCTTCTTCTTCTCTGTGTTGGTTCCTCTCTTTAGAAGCTAAGGACACCTCACTGTGCAGCTCATAGTTGGTTGCTCTGGGGATATTCTTTGTTGCTGCACCATTGCAAATAGAGTAAAAACAGGTTTACTGTCTACACATCCAGCTAATATAAATCATTTAAGGAAAGATTATACTGTGGGCGGTTTATAGCTTGACACTTCACCAGTTCTTTACCTGTGATATGTAACACAGCACCGCTTGATTGTTTCCCAGCAGTGTTCTCAGCTGTGCAGATATACGTCCCGGCATCTCCAGGTGAACACTGAGTCACAGTCAGACTGGCAACACCATTTTTGAAGGATGTATTTGAGTGCACCTCTTCCCCTATATGACAAAATGACAATAGGCAAACATGTTTTTGCTGTGGAGGATGATTATAAAAAAAAAAACCTTTTAAATTCAGGATATTGGGCTTTAAACCTTTCTCATAATGGTAGGTGTAAATTTTTAAAGGTTTGGTTATCAGCCTTTTACCATTGTGTAGCCAGGAAATGCTCAGAGGTCGACTTCCTGTGATAACACCTTGAAAAGTAGCATTGCTTCCTTCAAAAACTGCACAGTCCCTGAGTGGTTCTTTGAAGCGAGGTGATTCAAGCGCCTGCAGGGTTCTCAGCCTGGAATCTAAGCAGAGGGGTGAAGTTCAGGACAGTGGGGTTTCTTCATTTTCAGACATTGAAAACTTAACACATCAGTGTTTCCTCTACCACTGACCAATCAAAAGGAGTCATTAGTGAATTTTTCAGTAAAGAGTTGGGGGGCTTTTCCACTTCAGGCCTGATCTAACTGATATCTATATCTCTAGATGATTTTCAAATGCATTGTGTGGTAGATGCAAACGTAGTCAAAAATGAAAACGTTAAAACTGTAGACTGGTGTGGGTGTGTGGTTTTACCCCCAGGCAGAACAGTTTTAAGTTTCAGTTTAATCAGTTACCTGCTGTCGTATCTATTGGAGTACAGTTGTGAGTGCATGCCTGGGGAAATTGACATGGAGTTAACAAGATTTTCCCACCACATGTGTGTTTGAACACGTGTATTTACATACATCTAATATATATATATATATATATATATATATATATATATATATATATATATATATATATATATATATATATATATATATATATATATATATATATATATATATATATATATATATATATATATATATATATATATATATATATATAAGAGAAAGGGAGAGAGAGAGAGAGAGAGAGAGAGCTGCCCCCAAACTATTATTTTGAGAAGTAACCAACTAGCCCTAGGTGAGTTAACCATGTAATATGCAATCTAACAGATCCCAGTACTCGTTGATAGGCCTTTGCAATGCCTTCATGCAAAGGATTCAAGTTAAAGAAGTTCAAATTAAAGTATGAAGCACTTTAAGGGGCTGCAGCAGGCTGAGGCCCAGGATGGGGTGTTTCTATGTTGCAATATGAGTCCATTTCATTTACATTAAAAAAACTCACACATTAAAAAGTTGTCCTGTTCTTCCAATCTTTACCTGTTGCTGATAAGACTCCCAGTTTGTTGTTTCCCATTAACGTCCTGTTACTGGTATCCAGTCCATCTTCCAAACCTTTCTGCTTCTCCACATCGAAAGTTCTGGCTTGAGGCTTGAGGGCCAACCGGAAAGTAGAAACAAAAGTCTTTGGCTTCCCACCATTATAGCTATCCTTATCCATCCCTGGGTAAAAATTATAACCAGACTAGTTTCAGATAGTCAGTCATCAGTCGGGCCTCCTCTTCCTTTTTTGGTTGTGGTGTGTTGTGGTCTTCACTCACACATCCTCTGAGATGCTAACAGGAGGAGCCTCTGCTTTCAGGCTTCTCTGAAATCACAACCCACCCTCAGTCCCACACAGGAAACAGGCCTTTTTTTTCTTCCCGGAAGGCCAGTAAAAACACATGTGTCCAGCCTAATGTCCCTCTGCACAAATAACAGTAGGAGAGAGATACATGTGATAAAAAAACAAAAGAAGAAAGGGTGTGGAAGAGAAAAACATTCAAGCAGAAAAGAAACAGACGGCACTACGGTGGATAGTGATAAAAGAAACACCAAAGAGAAATATATTGCATGTTTTACCTCGTGGTTCCACATGTGTCCAGCCTAATGTCCCTCTGCACAAATAACAGTAGGAGAGAGATACATGTGATAAAAAAAACAAAAGAAGAATGGGTGTGGAAGAGAAAAACATTCAAGCAGAAAAGAAACAGAGGGCACTACGGTGGATAGTGATAAAAGAAACACCAAAGAGAAATATATTGCATGTTTTACCTCGTGGTTCTCTTCATAAAACTACACCCCACAGTCTTGTTTTGCTGTTTTACCCCCTGTTAACACCTATTTCCAGTAGGTTGAGCAACACTGTCAGTCACCACAGGAATCAAGAAGAGCCTGTGGAGCAACTTTTCTGTGTGCATGTACTCTGCTGTGCAACAGACAATATGAAGTGAAATCACTGACAGGAAAACTTTAAATTTCCAGGGGTTGGGCTTCTTTGAATGAAATTGGAGAAGTCAGGGGCGGCGCCAGACATTATAAACATATAGGGTAATGCTGGTGTGAATACGAATATTTAGCTGACAAATCGACATTTAATTCCAGCGCATAATGATCTAAGATTATGTAATTGCATATCATGTTACCAACGAAAGTAACTGTGGCTTCCATACTCGGAATTGAACATTAGGCCAACGGAAGAAAATCTACTAATTTAAACTAGATGTATTCAGGGAATGACATGGTCGTAATAACAGTAAAGGCAGCACAGAAGAGCTCCTGTGATAATGTAAGCATGTCTTAGGGTCTCTTATCCCACCCACAGTTACTCTTCATACATTAACACACATCCTGGACTATTATTCCTGGCCATTGCACATAACATACAGTACATACTGTGAACATGTGCCCATCCCCTGATCAATACTTTTGCAAACCATGCACAAACTGTACAGCCTACAGTTACATTTTACCTATTTGTTATGTTGTCTTTTTACATACCCCCAGCCTACATTTTATGTAATGAATCTATTCTGTGGTTATATCTTGACTGTAGCACTTGTGTTATTGTTTATTCTTTTTGAATATATTTATTGTTCAGTGCATTGCAAACTTGCTTGGCAATGAATCTGATCCTGATTCTGAACCTATAGATGCCGATATTGCCCCTAGTAACATAACTTTTGCTCCATTGATTTGTCGGTCCAATCAGAGAGACTGAAAGGGGTCTTTTAACTCGCTGCTGATGAAAGATGCACTGGCGGTGTTCGACATCCCTCCTACTCAAAAAACAATATTCCATCATATCATTTAAGACATGTATTTACCGTTTTATTCATATATTATGCTGCTTTTTGAACACAAGACTTTTGTAAACTCCTTTTGAGCACCAAAACAATTGAGTGTAGGTATGCTTTCACAAGAGATTATGAGAAACATTTCTGCTTTGGCCAAGTCTTTAAATGTTGCTCTGGTATCATTTTCGGCGCCTCTATACAGAAAGCTGAGTTGGTTCGGAATATTTTGATGTGAAATGTATGCAGAAAAGTTATATGCAAATACCCTTAAAAAGAAAATTCAAGAAAAAAAGTGCCCTTAGACCTCAGACGGTTAAAAACCAAAAGGATTTGGAAGACATTTGGGGCACACCCCATCCCTCAAACCCCATTCCGCCCCTGAGTAAATTCCACATGTAAATGAGGCATCTTTAATCCTATTGATTTAGGAATAGACGCATAGCTGCTGGTTGGGGTGTGTCTCCAAGGTGTGCTCTCATTAACCTTTTGTTGCATGAGCCTTAACTACAGACTGCTTTTCTCTTATCTGTATTCTAAACAAGTGAAGATGGTTAAGAGATTCGGAAAAGCTGTTTCACTCAAGGTCCTTTAAAGCCTCACTGACTTTTATTTTACTTTACAATATGTGAATCAAACATTTCATCTCATGGGTATAGTCTTATTTTTGGCTGTTGCTCCTGGAGCTTTACTTTTGTTTTGTTAGTGAAATAATTTCACTTTATAGGATAAATCAATTACATTCAAGTTGTACTCTGGTCACAGTTACTGTATTATATTGATATTAATCAATGAGCTTCTTACAATGTGTCTTAACACACTACACATGTACTTTTTACACAATTATGAATGCATACGTATATGTTTGCATGTAGTTTTTTTTTGTTTGTTTAAGAAACCATTTAAATTTGTTTCTTGTGTAAATATGCTTTTTTACATTTATTTTACTTGCTTACATTACTTTGCATTAAATATTGAGCTTGTTAAGTTTCTCTTTCATGACTGCTTATATAGTTTAGCATTGAAAGGTGGAATTTAAATAGACAATCAATGTATTTGTGGCTGATTAGTTAATCAAACAAACCAAACGATTATTGTGTAACACACTCACAATGCTACAACCACAATAATTGTGGTTGCGTAATACTTTTTCTAAATGCTACAAAAGAATCAAACAGAGGAGTTACTATGGTGTGGTTTTAAATAAACACATTTCACTCCATGGTGGTGGTGCGAGAATGTCAGGAAACAGTTACATGGACCGGTATGCGTAAGTTGAACCACGGATTGGAAGGCACATCATTTACGTACTTATAGACTACAACCATGTCCCCTGGCGCCAAAAACATGTTGATTGTTGATCCACACATGGCCTAAAGCTTAACAGTTTACTGATACGCAGACATTTAATGTGAATTCCTCTGCAGAAGCTGCAGAAAGGTACTAAGTTAGTCTTTAGCACAAGTTTACTGGTGTTATTGTTTTCTCCATCATGGTCAGATTTCCCCCCCGCCTTATTTATGTGGTACACCAAAATCAATTACTAAAACGTTGGTACAAAAAAGTCTTGCAAATTGTACATGCATGTCTTTCTTGCATTCTTTCTTTCTTTTCCCCTAAAATCTAAATTTTACATTTCTACGGCACATTCTGGTGTTAACCAAACGTTGCCCCGATATTTAAACTGTGTTTTGGATTAGTAGAGCAGTATATAGGGAGTTTATTCCTACTCTTCTTTACATTTATGTTAACTGATGAGTCAGATCTGAAATGTGTAAATATAATAAAAGAACATCAAAACACATGACATCGTCCTTGAAAAATGTAGTGGTAGTAGCAGTAGTAGTTGTAGTAATAGTAAATGAAGCACCTTTAATCCTATTGATATGGGAATAGAAACAATAGATACATACTGTAGCTGCTGGTTGGTTGTGTCTCCAAGGTGTGCTCTCATTAACCTTTTGTTGCATGATCGTTATCCACAGACTAGTTTTCTCTTATCTGAGTGAAGATAATCAACAGATTCTGAAAAGCTGTTTCACTGGAAAAATGTGGACCTACCACTGATTTCAGCTCCTCTAAACTGTGGCACATTTTTTAGAAACCATGTGGCCATGAGCCACATAAGGTAAAATTCATAATGATAATAACTTAAAATATAAGTGCATTCATTTGGACCTTTCCACTGTCAGTATTGTTCAAATAGCTTATATGTTATCATTCCACAAAGTACACTAAAGTAAACCCACGAGTCCACCCCTTTCCTAAACAAGTATCCTCATCAGAAGGAAGTCATACGAGGGTTTGACCAAGTCTTGTGGAATTCAAAACAGGAAAAGCAAAGAGTGGGAAGGGCTGCGAGTGCTCCAACTATGGTAATCATATTGCTTCCTGTTCCCATGAAGTCATCAAAGATATGCAGACTCTGTGTTAGCCTGTTCCCACAAACTCCATTAAACACATGCCATGCTCCATCACTCCATTAAATTGGAGTAATGTCAACGCAAATGCTGAACCCATTTGTTCGTTTAAGAAAGTTAAATGGGGCCCTCTTTGGTTGCAGAATTGAGCGACTCTGTGAACCAGCATTGATGGCTAAACAGAAGATGGTCAAATCAAGACCACAAAAATCCTAATTAAACTTTAAAAATAACCAGATAGATTATATTTTAAGATGGTGAGAACGGATGCAGACTCAACTGCACTAATCCTAAATGTTCTTTTTCTCTTCAAGCATTATTCATTTGCAGGCAAATAAGAAGAAGTAGATAAGGCTTCACGGACAGAGAGAGTCAGTAATGAGCAGAAAAAAGATAAAACCACACACTTGTGTACACTTAAATGACTTATCCTGTAACAGATAAACTAGTCTCTGTATGTCCTTTAAATAATTAACTCATAATAACTGAGTCTGTTTTGTCATGATCTGTCCCCTCACATACATTCAAAGAGCTCACTGGGAGTCCATGGTTTAATGAGGACAGGGTAAAAAAATGAATTTCTGATGTTATGTCGGAAATTAGAAAGCAGCATGGTCCTTCACAGCCTGATGCACTCTGGCTTGAGCTCTGAGAAAGCAGAAAAACACTGGACATAGAGGAAGACACAAATGGATAGAAAAAGATGTGAAGAACGGAGGGAACTGGCAGTGGGCAATGTAACAAAGATAATTGTGCTGCAGCCAGAGGCCTCAGTCCTTTTCCAGCTGTTGGAGTTGGGTCAGGCTGCCTGCAGCTGCTCCATATGTTGCTGGAGAAGCTTCTGGGGAAGAGCTCGGTCCTCAAAAGAATGGAAGAAGCCCAGAAGCGAGTTCCAGTAGTCACACAGCTCCAAGTGCTCAGACACGTTGAGCTGTCACAGAAAGAAACTGCCTTTCTGTTTCTTCATGATTAATCTTTCATATTTTCTTGTTCTTTTTCTGTATGTTTATCAAATATTTTGTGTGATTTACTGGCAGAGGTCATCCCCTGTTTGAATAGTGAAGTTAAATGTAAAATTGACAGACCAAAAAAATCTAGATACAGTATTGGGGGTTTGTATTGAAACAAATGTTTGAAAAACGTTCTGCCTTTACCATCTTCATCTATACTAATTGGATAGATAGATAGATAGATAGATAGATAGATAGATAGATAGATAGATAGATAGATAGATAGATAGATAGATAGATAGATAGATAGATAGATAGGCACTTTATTTATCCCCAGGGGGAAATTCAGGACCCCAGTAGCTTAAAGACATCACACACAACATACACATATCATATAGCATATAGTATCAGATAGCATATCATGACAGGATGAGAAAATGACAAATCCACATGCATAATATGGACAATAAAAGAAAAGCTACTAAACGTAAAATAAATAAATAAAAATCTAGATGAATGTACTAAGGGATGTACAAGCATGAGACGCTTAATTCAGTATGCATGGTAAGGTGCTCTATGAGAATGTGTGTCATGGTGCTAGTGCAAACATGTCCAAAAGTGCAAGGATAAAGTCTAGAGACCAGCATTAAATATGGACAATATAAAAGAATAATGGAGACATAGTAATATGAAAACAGTAGACACTAGGATAGACACCAAGTTATCATTAGAAGTTTGAAGTAATAAGTTTACAGCCATTGTTCACATTTTAAGTTAGACTTCCCTTAGACTAATTACTTGCAGCTTTTCAAGAATGGCGTTTATTAAATTACAACAACAACAAATATGTGACAACACAACCAACTACTATTTTTCTGAGTAACTGAACACATGTAAGTCTTCTCCCATGATGCCAATCTTTTGGCTTTTGTTTTGACCCTTTAGCAATCTTTTAAACCTGCAATGGTGTATTTAAAATGAAAGTCAGAAACAGAGAAACAACATAAAGTAATTTTCAAAACAAGTTCATCTATTGCGTCAATATTCACTTTATATTTCTGATGTATATAGAGGCTACTACTTGATATTAAGATGATCATATTTTACAGTAGGCTACTATTTGCACTGCATCAACGCTACTATTCAAATGGTCTAACAGGGACTATATGTTTTCATGAGATATGTCAATTTAAATATTATCAGGCCACCTGTTTATTTGCATAAAGTCATGTGCTTGGACACACTCACTACTGAAGTACAGTTGCTCAGCCTGTACCTCTTCACACCTAGACTGAGGACCAATTGCTTCTCACTCCTTTGCTCATTTATCTTCTTATGTAGTAAACAAAAAAAATTAAAAAAGTCCTGACAATGTGCTCGTTTGGCGGTGTCAAATGTTGCTTCGTTTTCTTCAATTTGCTCTTTTTGGTGAGTAATGTGGGTATTTCTGTAAATGAATGAGCAAGTGTTGGGGACGGCAATATTTGATGAACATTGATGATTCTAAAAACAAATGGGCTAAATTAATGTGTGGTAGTAGTAGCGTTAGAACATAAAAAAGAAATCAAACTACTTCAGATTTTTTCCTAAAGTGTTATCCAGTATTTAATTTTTGGTTTGATGTGAGTAGTACATTGAATTACTCACACATGGCAAAAATGTCCCACCTACGTCTTTATATACAAAATCTATCTCTTCCTCCCTTCAATGATGTAGTTCAACACTGCAGATTGCACTTATGTTCAGCTGTTTAATTTGTTTTTCAGGCATCTGGAGTCACTCTCATCATCATCGGAGTACAGCAACACTTGACTTACTCGCGGATGGGAACTTTTGCAGGGCGCGGCCTGATTAAAATGGCCATAGTCCTCATTGCAGTGGGTTCCACCATAGCCCTCGTCTCCCTCTTGGGCCATTTGGGGGCATTCTTTGATAAATATTCTATGGTGGCTTGTGTAAGTAACATACAGTAATGCACCATAATGAAATAAATGCATTATAATAGATTTGAATAAATATCTGTGGAATAAATTTGGGAGGATGTTGGATGTTGATATTTCCTACATTAAAATGTGTCACTTACAGTTTTTGAAGCCATATGGGACATGACTGACCTCTAACACTGCTCACTGTGTTTCTTTATGAACTAGTTCATCAGCATCCTGATCATCATTATCATTTTGGAGATACTCACAGGGGCTGTCTTTTACGCATTTCGCAGCAGGGTGAGACACTCAAATCCTGAGATCAAGGTCAAAACATAAACCCTTGTGTTGTCTTCCCGTCTACCACGCAACTTTTAGTTTTTTTCTGGATCAAAATTTTAAATGAAAACTTTTTTTCAACCTTTTGTTGTTCTTTTTCAACCCTTATCAATTTCCCCCAATGTTATTTTTCAATGTATTTCCATTTTTTTGTCACTATTTGATGTTTTTGTTGATTTTTTCAGCGATTTCTTTGATGTTTTTGCAGATTTTTCCAAAACGTTTGTCACTTTTTTAAAGAAATAATAAAGTTCTTATTTCCTTTTTTTCAAATGCCATAAAATTAAACAAAACACCAAAATTCAATTAAAGTAGTAAACTGCTCATTTAGTTAGTCACCTGTGTAGTAATGGTTGTAGGGAACAATCCGTGTTAGTTTCTTTGACAATTTGTTTGAAAGAAACTCAAATTTCTGAAATAGAAACGTTGTAAAAATGGGTCAAACTCGCCCCGAGGACAACAGGAGGGTTAACAATGCCAGGGCACATAAAACGTTGTTTAACATTACAATAAGTAAAGCTCTGGTGTCAGTATTAAAGCCATTTTAATCTTCTTTGTTATCTCTGCAGACTGTTGTCCTTAAGGGTGCTAAAAGTGCTTTGGACTACAACAGCAGAACACAAAGGGTGATCCATGAATACAGCCCGGAGAAGAGACACACCATAGACCAAATTCAGGAAAAGGTGACACGTAAAGATTTATGTATTTGATATATCATTTCAAAAGTGGATTTTTCTCTTTTTTTTCTATAACAATATGCACATGCCCATATGTACAGTACATTGTATTGCTTTTACAGTGCACCATGAGTAAAGAGATCCATAAACACTAGTGCACTCTAGATGTATTATAACTAGATGTACTGTAATATGAACTATGTTGCAGTTCAAATGCTGTGGCGCAAACAGCCCCTCTGACTGGTCCAGCAGTATGGGCTGGGTGAACCATGATGCCGTGCCAGATTCCTGTTGCGTGGAGAAGAGTCAGGGATGTGGAAAGAACAAGAACAAAATACACAAAACGGTCAGCTGGGAAATTTCATTTCAAGTTTACATCCATTTCATTTTTAATTTCTGTGAACAAAGGATTGAAGAGTGTGCGATGAAGTGTATTTTATGACTTACTTTATGGTTGTGCTCCTCCTCAGGGTTGTATCACGGCCATCAGGATCTTTGTGTTGAAAAACCTGGTGTGGGTCGGTGCGGTCTGCATTGCTCTTGGAGTCTCAGAGGTAAATACTGTAAATACCTGATAAATCAAAATGCCATATATGTTTCTTAAGAAAAAAAAAAAACATGTATACTTCCTGCTTTATTTAGTGATTTATTAAATTATCTGTACGCTATTTTCAGCAATTTGCATGTGAAAATATATTTATGTAGGTAATGGTAATGAAGACATTTGAAAAATAAGTAGAGGATGGCATGAATGATAATGAAGCCTATTTCATCCTGTTTGCCCCAGGTGGAGAAATACAGAATTAATTGATTTTACAGAGAGAGAAAAGAACCTTTTTGACCTGTCTTTGAGTTCATTTGCTGCCAGTAACTCGTGACCTTTTTACCTATTACAGGTTTTTGGAGTAGTTGTCGGAGTGTGCTTGTGCATAAAGTTAAAAAAAAAAGACTATGAAGATGTAAGCTGATGTAAACTGATGCATCTCCTGCGCTCCCTCGTCACGGCCAAGAACTAGCCAACGTCCCATCACGTATTTGATCTATTTTATTTGCTTGTCCAGTGTATGATTTTTTCAAATGTGACATTAATTGTTAAACAAAAGTTGCATGTACTTGTACGTGTGTGCAGTAAATAAATTGTAACCAAAAAAGTTGTTAGCCTGGGCTACATAAAGATTAAACATGTAGTTCACATGAATGAATGTCATCGATATGTTTGAAAACAACTAAAAGATGACTTATTGCTACTTTCATGCTTGCCAACTGTGACCATTTTAACAAGTTATCTGACAAATTGAATTTTTTTTGTCTATTGGTCTAGCCTATGTCATTGAAACACCTCTTATAATAGTCTCATGTTTAAATTTCATGATACTATGAATATTTTAAATAAATGTGTGATACATTCTGGCTGAGTGATTCAATTAGCATTTTTAATTTTGGCATATGACCTTTTGATCTTTTGAGCTAATTTTGAATGTAAATTACCAGTGAACAGTTTAGCGGGGACTTAATCTATATCAACAAAATTTCCCTTTCGGTATTGCTCAGGTCAAATAGAATGCTCCATTTTACCTGACTGCATTAGCTAAACTGGCACAAGAAATTAAGCCAAAGTGGGAGATTTTTTTCTAAAGTAAAACCTGCATGTTTCTTGGCTACCAGCTACTATGCGCCGCTTATCTATTTATATAGTAAAATACGTTTCCCAGAAACCCAGTACGGGAAATCGGTCCGCTCTCAAAATCGGTCCGACTCTAGCAAACCCGTATAAGCATGAAAAGTAACGTGTACGCCAGACACCCAGAAAGCTGACAGAAAAACACTGACAAAAGTTTGTCAGCAACATATACACTCAAAGGTAAAGGAACGTTTCATTGCTTAATTATTTACGGCCACCACCAGTCTTAATATCTGCTATGTTACAAAACACACAAGCTAGGCTAGCTAAGCTAACAGACTGTGTGTGTAGCTAGCATTTAGCCCATTAACTGTAATATTAACGTTATATTAAGTCAACATACGTTAACTCGACTCCAGCTAGCTGTCTGGCTGAATATTGTGGAAACTGTATTACTGTGAATTAAGCAGAAGTACACACTATACTGCTTAACTTACCTTTACAAAAGTAGCAAGTAAGTGACAGAGGTTTTCATTATTGAGTTAATTGTTGAAGTTATCCTTTCTAAATGGTCTTTTTTTCTAGCTTCATTTATTTGAGCAGCATGTCAGAGGCTTTAATCAGGAGAATACAGGAGCTGGAGGCAGACCTGAAGAAGCTCAAGTCCCAGCTGAAGGAGAGGAGAGACGCTGGAGATGATCTATCTCCTATTGAACACACAGACTGCAGACCTGATTCTAATACCAGCAGCAGCAGAAAGGGTAAGAAAGCAGGCAAAGAGCGTCCTTTTGACTTTTCCGCCCAGCCTCGGCGCCATGTGGCCCTGCGGCTGGCTTACCTGGGATGGTCCTATCAGGGGTTTGCAGTTCAGGAGAACACTGACAACACTGTGGAGGCCCGAGTCTTTGAGGCTTTGCTGAAGACGCGGCTGATACAGGACCGACAGAGCTCCAACTATCATCGGTGTGGACGTACTGATAAAGGAGTCAGTGCTTTTTCCCAAGTGAGTTCACTGAGACTCAAATTATATTAAAATGACTACATAGGGAGATTATAACTACATGAATGGTGCTTGAGTGTGTTGCTCCAAAATAAATCAAAAACACTTTAATGGTTGCATACATTAACACTGTTCTTCTCCTCAGGTCATAACTATTGATGTACGCTCCACGCAATTTTGTGGAGGACCTGGCGTCACCGTCCCTGAACATGTTGATGTTAGTGCCAAAAATAAAGCTACTGGCCCCGAGCTTCCATATGTGAAGATGCTGAACAGAGTCCTGCCCCCGGACATTAGGATCTTGGACTGGGCGCCAGTAGCAGAGGGCTTTAGTGCACGCTTTGACTGTCAGTCCCGCACGTACCGGTACTACTTCCCTCGCGGATCCTTGGATGTAACGCTGATGGCAGATGCTGCAAAAAGGTTGGTGAAGCCTAAAAGTGATGAACACTGATGTCCCCATTCAAAGTCACAGTTCTGATTTTAGGGCTTCTTAACACCCAACAGATACGAGGGCACTCATGACTTTCGCAACCTTTGCAAAATGGATGTGGGCAACGGAGTTCTGCAGTTTGAGAGGACCATCTTGTCAGCATCAGTCAAGCCGGTGCAGCCTCAGCACATCAACAGCACAAATCAAAATGATCTCTTTATATTTGAAATCAAAGGACTGGCCTTCCTTTACCACCAGGTATCAACAGACACTCACTTAGTGTTTTTCCCCTCTCTGTTTTTTACAACTCCGCTTAGCAAAACAAAAACAATATGTTAATTTCAAGCCATTGTATCCTTGTAAAGTAGTTTATAGAGTATAAATACAATATTTTGTTTCAGTAACAGTAAGACTGGTTTAGGCTTGGTCTTGTAGAGCTAATTTGAATACTTTGTTAATGATATTTGCAGTCTCTAACTAGGGCGAAATTCCTGTTGTGTTATGCTGCAGGTACGATGCATGATGGCACTGCTTCTCCTGATTGGGCAGAAACTGGAAGCCTCGGACATAATAAATAAGCTTCTGGATGTTCAGAGTAACCCCAGGAAGCCCCAATACAGGTGACTGGACTGCTGTCATAGAGGTTGTGCATTGTGTTTTCTTTGGTTTTACGAGAAGTCGTCAGAAGCGACGAACTTTATTATTTACAAACTGGGAAATTACTGTGTACCAGCAGTAAGGTACAAGAACATGCTTACACATAGAAAGTACAAGGAATGTACTAAAAATAATGAATAAAAAATAAGATAACATAAAATACAATAGCAGAACACCTACCCAAAAATTATTCTAAGAGAAATAAAAGAATGTACATACATACATGTGTAGAATACAAACTTATAACAAAATAGAATGTGAAAATATATTAATATGAAGTAACCAGTTTGCAAATAGCATAATAGTCCAATATCCGTGCGTCATCGAAGCTGTCGGAGCCTTATAGAGAAGGTACTCCGCTGGTGGACCAGTGTGTAGTATAAATAATAAATCTCCTGTGAAAACAAAATCCATATTAGTAAAAACGACACATTTAAAGCAATATGAATCTTTCTTAAAGATCTCCCTTCTTGTCTCTAGCATGGCAGTAGACTACCCGCTGGTGCTGTACGACTGCCACTTTGAAGGTTTGAGCTGGAAACAGGAGTGTGAAGAGGTGAACCACGTCCTGTCTGCACTGCAGCACCACTGGACCCAGAGTGCAATCAAGACCCACGTCGTCCATGGGATGATCCAGGGTTTGGAGGCCATAGGTGAGATGTTCAGAGAGATGAACAGACCCTGACTACATCAACAATTTCAAGATTAGCCTGTTAAATGTAATCATAAACCTGATTATCCCTCCCAAACCCCGTGTTTGGTGTCCCACCAATTTCTCAAACCAAAGTTATACCCTTGCTCACATCCTTATGTATCCTTTCAATACTTTGCTTAGACCCAGTCTATTGTACACATCAAAATGTTGGACAAGTATAAATTGTTTCACTTCTCTCCATCCACAGGTGGTGTGTCCTCTAATCATTGCTGGCTAGTAGAAGGCAGCAAGCAGAGAAACTACAGGCCCCTGCTGGAGCGTCCATGCTGCGAGAGCCTGGAGTCCAGAATAAACCATTTTGTCAAAAGAGGCAGGCTGGAGCAGGAGGAAGGGGAGAATGGAAGTGAAATGGTCCACAGAGGGAAAAGGTCCAAACATTCCCACGTCTCCCCCAGTCTGCCAGTTTCTTCAGAGATGCCAGTGTCAAAACAAAGTACAGATCAAAAAGCAGAAGATTAAAATTTTTTCTCCAGGAGAATGGACTTGGCACAATATATTTTGTAGTAGAAAACATTGTATTTACATTTTATTTCAGGAAACGTATTCACATTTTCATTCATGCAAATCTTTATGTTGCTTTGAAATAAACACATTCTTGGAGAAAGTAGCAATCGTCGAGTTTGGTTTTTAACACAGTTGTAACGTTAGCACCTCAAGTTGTGAATGGGAACTCGGAAATTAGCTAGGCGGAACTAACTACCAAGGTAAGAGATGTAGGAAGATTTTTGAGGTAGCGCTTGTCAAGCTAAGAAGCTAGGTCGTAGCAATCAGTTGAGTACAAGTCAGAGTTACAGACTACAATATCCAGCGACAGGACTGTTTCTAACATTTTCATCTGACTGCATGTTTGATAGGACGGAGTAGAAATGGCCGCGGCTTCGTTTTATTGCATATTTGTGGTCGTTTTGACCTGATCAGTACTTGTGCTAACGTTAGCTTTTTTTAGCAATCCTGGTTGTTTACTGCACTAGCCCAGCCACTGTGGCTCTGCACGGGTTCCCACTGTACATTCAGTTGATTTAAGGAGTATCACACGTTTACGAGGTAAATACATAACAGGAGTCTTCGTGGATAACGGTAACAAAACAACGGAAATTTCAGGGTTTATTTTTATGTTTAATCAAGTATAACTTTAAAGCTGTCAAAGCAACCCAAGGTTGCTCGTGGTACATTAACTGGGTGTAGCTTAGCACCTCCACAGAAGGGGGCGTGCTGTTCTAGAAAGTGTGTGAGTGTGAGGTTTACTGTTTATAATTTATGTATGGCCTGATTATTTGTCAATTCCTTTTACGTGTTTTGTACTGTCTGGTAGTAAGAAGTTCACTAACATTTCTAGGTTTCATAATTCCTTTTTTTGGTATTGCTCTTATTCAAAAACAAAAACAGCTTAAGCACATCTACAAGTTGCTCTTTTATGTCTTTGCTTCAAGATGTTCCTGGTGGGGCTGACGGGAGGGATTGCCTCAGGGAAAAGTGCAGTGTCTTCAATGCTGCGGGAGCTGGGGTGCCCCATCATTGATGCTGATGTTGTGGCCAGGAAAGGTAGGTGAATGTCTCTCCCTGCAAACTATTTAGAATTACAAAGTGGATACAAATTCAGTTGGAATACCAGTCCCAACCATCATCCAGCCGCACCCTCAAATAAATAATAGACATAAAATGTCTCACATCACTGACTAATAATGTTTATTAATATTCTGAAATGGACATAAAGAAGGTGGGCCTGTAGGAGGTTCATTAAGGCAACCGCTTGGAGGGGTATGAATCATGACGGCTTCCTCTGCTGACGGCAGGGATGATGGTGTAGTTATGTGGTGAAGATAAAAAGGTCACAGAACAAGGTGAAAAGTGCACAGCGGCATGTAGGAGAAAAATACAAGTCATTAGGCTAAATATTGAATTAAACTGGTCATTGAGTCTGTAATATAATGTTTTTTTCTACCTTTCCCTCCTATGTAATTTTGCACGTTTGCCATTTTTAAATGTCTTATTCTCACTGGTTTTGTCTATCATTTTGGATCACAGTTGTGGAGCCGCACACTCCTGCCTATTCTCGCATTGTCCACCACTTTGGGCCAGAGATCCTACTCGAGAACGGGGAGATCGACAGGCAGAAGCTGGGTCAGCTCATTTTCGCCAACGAGGAAAAGAGGAAGCTGCTGAACTCCATCACTCACCCAGAGATCCATAAAGCAATGCTCAAAGAGATCCTGTTCTACTTTCTCAGAGGTGAAGGAGCACGTAGCAGGGCTGGACTGGAACAACAAAATACTTTATTATTATACTGTGCGCGAGATTCAATTTTGAGAATGTAATGCTCAGCATGTATCAATATATCCAAAGCAAGTAATAATAATAATAATAATAATAATAAAAAATAATAATAATCTTTTTTTATAGAGCACTTTTCAAAAACAAGTTACAAATTGCTTTAACAAGTGTAAAAACAATAATAACCAAGAGACAATATTACAAAAAGACAAAAGCATGAAAACATTGAAAGACTAAAATGCAGCTAAATATGAAATTTGTAAAATGCAATAAAATAAAAGGGTTAAAGTAAAGTCAAATAAGATCGGGAAAGGCCCTCCTATAAAAGTAGTGTACTATGTTACGCAAGCGATTTTTTCCAAACGTGGGAATTAAGAACATGGTTGCAAGTATAAATGTACAAGACTGTATAGACCAAAAAACAAAACTGTCCTAACTTTTAAATCAATTATTTAAGCCAAAAATTCTTACATTTAAGGGTCTCTCTTGTTTATGTGGCACCCATTGTTGCTTGCTGTACAATAGCCCTTGTTTACAAGTAAGCTCGCATCCTCAGTTGGTTTCAAGGGGTATACACACCTTTATCTTAGCCCTAGCCCTTAATGCAAAAGAGTATTGGGACAGCAATATGTCTGAACGGTGAACGAGCGAAACCTAGGGAATGGGTAAGGGGTAACATAGAGAAATGAGATTCAGCCGAAGGCTCAGTTATCGGTTACCAGGGAAAAGGGGGATAAGTTATTGAAAGTAAGCCAAGGCTGTTTTGTAGTGCAGCACTGGGCATAAAGATTTAAGGCTGATCCTCACAACGCTGTAAATTTATACAGCTTTGTGAGGATCAGCCTCAAATCTTTAAGTGTTGGCTTTAAATGAGCCAAATAGCAAGATTTTTTAGAATATTTCCAACATTTTACGAAATAGAAGGAAAAGGTCACTGAGATAGAAACAGTTTAAAAAAACAAGATCAGCAAAGATCACACAGATCTTTGCTGTAAACATTTTAAACCACAACTTTTAAAGAAATACATCACCAGCCTTGACTCCTTGAACTTGCTACATTAATTCCTTAACAACTCAAGATATCTCAAGTGCCTTAAAATAAACTTCTCACGAAGAACTTGTATGTTGTTAAATGTTGAATGTTTCACAATCCTCTTTTGTCTCCCTAGGATACCGCTATGTAGTGCTAGATGTGCCCCTTCTTTTTGAAACCAGACGCCTCACACGGTTTCTAAACCACACCGTTGTAGTTTACTGGTGAGTAACTTTCCGACATCACATTTTTGTTTACAGGTTACATTTTATTTTATTTTCATTTTTATCTATTAATTAGGCCCATTTTTGTGAGTTATTGGTTACCTCTCTCAAGCTCTCTGCGTGTGTCTTAATAGCATGAGTCACTGCCTCTGGAGTTTTTAACATGGCTGCTCCATAAATAACTTCCATTGTCGGTTCCCTTTCAGTGACCCTGCCACTCAGCTTTTGCGTCTAATGCAGAGGGACGGCCTGACCCAGGAGCAGGCCGAGCAGCGCGTGGCTGCACAGATGCCGCTCAATGAAAAGCGCGGCCTGGCCAATCATGTTATTGAGAACTCTGGCAGCCGAGAGGACACCCACCGACAGGTCCTGCGATTGCACACGAAGCTGGAGGACTCCATGGACTTCCTCTTAGTGAGGGTCATTGCTGTTGTTGCCACTAGTGGTCTGGGTGGGATACTGCTATATGCAGCCAAGTTACTTTTGTCCTAACAGAGGACAGATGAGGGGGAGAAAGAGTTTGGTCCAGTATGTGATCAAAGATGAATAGAAGCAGACAAAGGCACGTCGGGAGGGCCCGATGCAATTTACTGTGAGATTAGTTTCACAGCACCCTCAGCTACAGTTCAGTGGTGGGATGTGCTCCGATTGCAGTTAACACTGACTTACATTATTGACACAATGTGGACTGACAAATGCGGTTTAGTGTGAAGGGTTTGAATGTGCAATTTCAGTTGGTTTTACTCGAAGACATTAAAATCCAGAAGGTGACAACTTAGGCCGTACAAGCTTCCCGACGCTCTCAGTGATCAGTTTGGTGCCATAAAAACTGGCCAATCTTTTTATTTAAGTGCAGCAGTTAACACATAACTAACTAACTAAAGTTAAAACTCATTATTGTAGAATCTAAAAGATTTCATGTTACCTTTTTGTACCCCACGAAGACATCCAAATGAGACATTGTTGGTGAGAGCAAAAGAAAAGAAGGAGTAAACGGCTGTACATCCTTGAAAACTAGATGTGCAGAAGTCATTGTTTTTTTCCCTTTAATTTATTTGCAATTTCCATATTTGTATATAATATATTGCACACATTTTTAGCACAAAATGCCAGTGCTATCCCCGGCGATGACTACATTTTAAAAGATATTTTTCGATGGAAAACCATCATATAAAAAATAACGAAATGCCCAATATGAATGATTGGTTGCTTACAGAATATGTTATGGTTATATGTTAATGGCCTGTATAATGAAGATATACTGTATGAAAATGTATTTTACAATCCATTTTTAATGGGAACAGAGAGAATTTAAATGAAGTAGTAGACTTTATGTCACTGTATTTTCTTACACTTGAAGCTGCCTTCTGTAAATACAACTGTAAGTCTGATTTTGTTTTTCTGTGCACACTCACATGTAACTAAAACAACAACAACTTCTAACATTTGCGGCTTAATTGAAATATAAATTATCCAACACGATTGTTTTAAAGTAACAGCTGTCAGATGTCTATTTTAAAATGATAATGAAGAAATTAAAGGGGTTAGAGGGGTACTCCAGCAATTTAGTGTTGGAGTTGAGGGTCATGGTCAAAAGGGAAATATATAATGACATTTTGCCACTATTTTGGGGTCAAACTCCAAAAACACTAGAGCAATAATGCATGACAAGAAAAGGTGCAAATCATCACATTTGTGAAGTTTGAGAACAACAAAAACTAATTCGAATTATTTATTTTTTTGCAGTTGATCCACTAGACGTAATTGATTAATAGCCACAATAATGAAATAGGATGCATCAATCAAGTATTCTTTGCGAAAGACATTGACGTATTTAGATCCCACAGGAAAGTGTGTTCTTCAGGAGAAGACAAAAAAATGAAGTTAACGGTCAGTTGTGACGTCCTTGCTCCTGTCCACATTAGAGCTTAGGCATAACAATTCAGGCCCAGAGGCAGGCGTGGTGACATCATCCTGGCACTAAGGTCTCATGAGCCTGCCTGGCTCACTTGGCTCTGTCTAAAGCCCCTACTGGTCTGCTATTTGCTTTTATCAAGCCACAGCAGAATTAATGCAAAGTGACTCGGGCTGTGGTGGGCGGCGGGCGGTGACCCAAGACTGCATGGCTACACATATATTTTAAAACACAAAATCCCTTCCACAATGATCTTTTGCAACACGTGCATACAGTTGTCAACGTAATACACACAATCACACTGTAACACAATCCTGGGTTGTCCGTTTTTTAGTCATAATCAAGAACATGGTTTATTCTTTATTCTTAGTGGTTGCTTTCTTTAAAAAACACAACGCTGGCTCCGTCGTGGTCCAAAGGTTACTATGCTTTACTGGGCAGCCAGCTGTTCAGTGGAGATTTCCAAGTTTGCCTTTTATCCATCTCTTCCTCAGACACACAGAGGCCAGATGCAGAGCGTGGAAGGAACTCTATATATATATATATATATATATCTGTACCAGCGAGTGTGAATGCTCCAGGCCGAGATGGGTGGTGAAATCTCAGTCTGAATATAAATGGGGTTTAATTCTGAAGGTGTCGAGCTAAATGGCGAAAGTCTGAAGTTGCCTTGTTAGACTTTGTAAAAGTGCATGGATATAAGCACAACCTGCCGCTTTATAGTGTGTGGTGGGTCCTCCGCGGGAGCAGAGCAAATGATTTCCTCATGGCAGGGGGTGAAGACTTCCATAATCTCACCATCATGTTCAGAGAGTTGGCCTAGGCCCTACGGCACCACAGTGCGTGGTTTTTCATCCTTCCCCCCGCTTACTACCGTCACGGAAGGTAAAACAGCTTGGGCAAAGGCAGACAAAATAAATAGCTTTGCACCCAACTCGACTCTGGATAATTTACATTTTTTAATTATAACAATTGCATTAGTTTTGTTTTGAGTCTTAATTGTTGACTCCAGGGGTAAATTTTTCCCCACAAAATTGAAAGGACATGCTCCCCTTAGGGTAATAGGCTTTCAGTATTCATCAGTGGTTGTTAAAAGCACATCAGTTTTAGGGAATTAATAATATGTAATTATTAATTATTATTTACATGTTAAAGCCCCTACACTTCACTTCTTAGCAGCTGTGAGGATGGGACAACTTACATCTTTAGAATTCTTATTGGTAGCTTAACCTTTGCCCAGGAGTGGGAGTACATAGCCTTAAGTGGAATTCTGGAAAACAAAAATATACTAAATCATTTCTTACCCTCACACAGTCTACATCCCCCGGTACATTTACATTTTACGTGGGCCCTTTTCACAGAAGACATCTTGACATGTCACAGTAGAAAACGTGTAAACACTAAAAATTAATGATAGCAAATTCTTTTTAGCTGCTTCATTTCAGTGCTCCAATCAGGAGTGGAGCAACTTCTCAGATCTTTACTTAAAGGTGTAGTTTGTATGTTCTGTGTCCCCCGTGAGAAGTAATGACAAAGTTGCTTATAGCCAAAGACAACACGGAGGATTAAAAAAACATGATGGATTCTTTAGAAGAGGTCACTTTCCACATGCAAAGGTCGCCAGAAGACACAAGTTTCTCAACATAGCCATAATGAGAAAGACTGAGAGAGTTTTGTGGAGCTGATATTCTCAATTAGCTTTGTATCAACAAATTTAGCAATGGCTTGAATGTAACAAACGTTCATTAACATAAAAAACGTTATGCAATAAAGCTTCACGTAAAACTAGTAATACAAGTAAAAGAAGTATCAGCAGTAAAGTATTAGCAGCAATCTTCAGTCATCTATATAATATAATTACTATCACCAATGCAATGATGCATAAGCAACATTTTTGTTCTTTGTTGGAATGGATAATCTCCAAAAAGCTCAATCTTAGGAAAACATTTCCTTCTAGAATTGAGTCTTGTATCTGAGTCGTGTACAGTGGGTACGGAAAGTATTCAGACCCCTTTAAATTTTTCACTCTTTGTTTCATTGCAGCCTTTTTCCAAAAA
>NC_048427.1:7867374-7884889 GCF_013103735.1 Etheostoma cragini | reverse complement strand
TGGAAAATGGCTGCAATGAAACAAAGAGTGAAAAATTTAAAGGGGTCTGAATACTTTCCGTACCCACTGTATATGAGTCGTGTTATCTTTTGATTTAGGTTTTTGTCATTTTGGTAAACCACAAATGGACAAAATGCAATGATGAAAAACCCACAAGGCCTCTGGTGTGCCCACTCCCCCAGGTCACACATGCGGCTCGACACCAACGGGTAGAATAAACTGGCCTAGGCAACTGTAACGACTTTAGTGTTCTTGAACTATGGCATCTTGTGTCACGCTCAGGAAGAGGCACTCGCAGCGCCTCCGTAGCCCTTTGTCAGACTGCATCCATGAGACTGCGGTGAGGTGAAGAGACAGGCAACACGCCAGCGGAGCGTCCCCAGCCACATGACTCACCCTGTCCCTACGTGTTAACCCTGGCTCAGTCAGGGCCATGAGGGAACAAGGCCGGTTGTATTGAGTCACTGACACAGTGGACAGTCCCCAGATCAAGCATGATGATGGGGAAGAAAGTGGACAATGCATGTTGTCATGTTCTCCCAATGAGTGCTAGGACAAGAGGGAATCATGGGGGGCACACATGCAGATTTGATATAATGCAAGGTGAGGATTTTACACAGCTATGTCTGTCCTCCATTATGTGTATTCATCTCACATGCCACACAAGTTATCAGTTCACAATCTTAGATGTTAAATACTGAGTAAAGGTACCCCCGGAAATTACCTTGTAACAAACAAAAGGTGTGTTTCAATTCAGTTTCACTTATCCAAACACACTGTCTCCTTGAGCTCTAAATAATGTGTTAAACGCATTTCCTTCTTCATAAAACATTTGCAAAGCAGATTCTTTTAAATATTTAAGTACAGCATTGTTTCCATCCATGTTTACTAGCTTGCAGTCTTCCTTTTCCCCTGCCGTTGTTGGCACATTGCTGCATATCTTGCCGTGTTGATGAAACCTTTAGATCCGTGGAATAGACTGAAACAATTGGCAGAAGTGTGTACCCTGTCATCCACGTGTGTCCTCGTACACGTGCATGGGAAAAACAAAACAGGAACCCTCTTAAAGTATCCTCATACAACGGTTGGTACGATATCTTACGCAAAGTTGTGCAAAAATGGTTGTGCCTTATCTTATGAATGTCCAGCAACACGGGCTATTAGTGTGCTAGGCCAAGCCCGTGCAGTGCAGAACCTGTTCAGGCAACAAAACTACTTGGTGAGGTTTAGAAAAACATGGTTTGGGTTCCAATACTGTAAGTGTGTTCCTTAAATATTCTTTCGGCCAAAAGAATATAGCTAGAGGCTAGAATAAATCATCTCTTGAGCATTTAGCAATATCACAAATGCATATCTCGCCTCTGGCTTTGCTGACCACTCTGCCATAAAGCTGGGACAACTGATCAGAGAGCAGCAGCAACTGATGAGAGCATTATCTTTTTCCACAATACAAGCAAGGTTTAAGGTTTCACAAAGATCAATTACTACCTGGAACCTCCTTGAAATCATGCCGTTTTCCGTATTGATTGAGATTTTGAAGGCATGATATAGCAGGTGTCCATGTTAACAGAGCCCTCCCTACGCAGGCATGATGGGATTGTTGATGTGACTTTGTCTAAAATAAATGCAACGTTTCTTTTATACCTACCTTATTTTGTGATGGACAAACATGCCACTGTCTACCATGCAAGTCCACATTTAAAGTGACTCTGACATCTTTGTTTATTACAGTCAGTAGAAATGTCAGAGAGGTGCTAGAAGTAGGCTGTATTTCAGATTATAGCCTGAAGGATGAGACCAGCTTCTACACATAAGACAGTTTATTTTTAGTAATCAACATGATGTATGCAGGCTTGTGGTGAGATAACGGGTCTGAAGAGGAGGGCCGTGCAGCTGGAAAGGTTCTGTTCAATGTCAGTAATTATTGACAGCAACAGTGTTAAGAAGACAGTTTTTAGCAGCATGGCTCTAGGGATGGCAATTTCAGTCTACCAATCAACCTGGTCAAGATTAAATTATCTCAACAACTACTTGACAGATTGCCATGAACTTTAGCATTCATTGTCCCCTCAAAATGAAGCCTGGTGACTTTGGTGATCCCCTGACTTTTCCTCTAGTGCCCCCTGCAGATCTTTCTTCTACTGAAATGTCTAGTTAACCATTAGATGATTTGCTATGGGGGTTTGTGCATGAACATACATTGTTCTCAGATGATATATTCCTAACAACTTTTATGATCAACTGACTTTTCCTTGAGAATCACTAGCAGATCAAAGTTTTCACTTATCTAGGAAAGTATCTTAACATCTACCAAATGGATTTGCAGATATCTTTGTAAAGACATTCATAATGTCAGGCGGATGAATCCTCATGAATGTAGTCTTGTATTGCCAGGACTATTTCCACAATGCTGGGGAGAAAGGTCTGGCTCCACCACACATCAATTCTGGTTTAGGAAAAAGACTCTCTGGGTTGTGTGAATTTCTTTAAACCAATCACAATCATCTTGGGCGTTGCTAAATTGAGGACGCACCAAGGGTGGCTCTGTAAAATGGTCTCAGGAAGGAACTTGTTTTGGTGCACTTCCACAAAATAATGCCACACATGAAGTTAACTGTTCACACAATACAGTCACATGAGCTATTTAAATTAGCTTGATACATAATTAAATGTAATTTGCATTTACCAGTGTATCGCAGTGTGTGGCCTATTTTGTCCATAGCGATCCCCGCCAAATGGTCCCAAAACATCCCAGTTAGACAGTAAATGTTTGCAATCATTCACAGAAAGAACCAAGCATGCCAGCCTTTTTGCACCATTTTCTTTAACACTTGTCATTTTGAGCTTAAAGTTTGTTCTTGTTCTCTGAATAGAATGGCAACACACAGAGAGCTGAAGGTGGGGACATGGTGGGGATGCGTGATTATCACACAACTTATAGGAGGGACCTGCCATCCAATAGCATTCACATGCTACTATTGGTCAGGCTATGCTTACACAAGGTAACGGAAACCGATTTGTTCAGGTCCTAAGCTCTGAACAAGTGGCTATCCTAACTTTAACCACTCGAAGGTATGTGCCTAACCCCAAGCAATCGGGCTGCTTCGTAGGGCGGGACTTGCCTAGAAGTCACCTGGGATCCATAATAACGCAGGGGATGTGTCCCCCTCCTTCACTTCCACATTGCCTGGCAATTCTTCTTCTGTTGATCCAGACCATCATGTATGTAACCCCCTGACTTTTCCGCTATTGCCACCATTTGTGGTTTTAAGTGAAATGTCAACTATTGGATGGCTTGCCACAGAATTACATACATTCATGTCCTCATGAGGTTTAATTGTAGTAACTTTGGTGATCTGATAACGTTTCATCAAGTGCCATCATCAGATAAAAATTTCACTTTCTCCAATTCTTTGCTTTCCTACAGAAAATAAAATTACATTCCTATTAGCCCCAGCTGTACTATGTGTTTAGTGCTGACTATGACTCTAAGATGGTGAACATGTTAAATATTACAACATTATAATGTCAGCATTTGCATTGTGAGCATGTGTAGATGCTTATTCGTTTTTCTTTTGGGTTTTCTAATGTGTACTTGCTGTTTGTGCCATGCCAAACACACTAAAATAACTGACGTGTTTGTGCTGCCAAGTTGTAGTCTTTGTCTTGAAATCGAAGTAAACATCTTCTTAGGTTCCCGCCCACAGGAGTAAAACCATTTGTGTATCTTAGTGTGGAGAAAGGCTGCACATTTGTTGGGATGAAGGGTACATGAGCAACAATGGCAGTTTAGCTTGACAATTAAAGCATCTATCTCTAATTTGCATCTCCCCTGGTGAGTTAAGCGGGGGACGCTAAAGATAACAACACCAAGGGCTTATTAATGTCACTTTAGACATTTCAGAAGAGGTACTCTCTCCAAGCCTAGCATTTTCCTGTCTCAATGAAACCTAAGACACATGCAGGGACACACATGCATGCTGACCCGTACGCTGACCCAAACATTTGCACATGGACCCACAAACGTGCACTGCAGTAGCCCGATAAGCCTTACACCTCATCAATTGTCCCCTGCAAATGTCAAATCGAAGCCATCTCGTTTACTGACAGGGAGTGGGCGGTAGTGAATGAATCAAATTTTCTGTCAGTTTTGTTTGCATACACTGGAGATTACCTTAATTAAAACAAGCTTGCATAGACATAATCTTTCAAATCCTTCTACTTATAGCTACATGATGAAAGGAGGTACAGTAGAAAATCTCAAAATATCCCTGCTGCCGAGTCCAAGAGATGAAGCTTACGTCAACAAAAAGCAGCTTAGCACTTCTTGGAGGAATACTTATCTTCAGACCTTGGGCCTGAATAAAGTCATGGAGGATATGAGATGAAATATATGTTATTGGTTCAAGGGTCACGAATATTTCAGATGCTGTTTCATCACAGATTAAAACAACAGCTCCATAGTATCCTGTTGGGTTGGTTGTTCAGCTAATGTCACCATCAAAACCCAACTACCCTGAGGAGGGGGTTTGTGTCGCTTACATAAGCACAATAGCTTGAGTAAAGGATCACCCAGTTGTGCAGGATGAGGAAAAGACGGTGCCTGCCAAGAGAATTTCTCTACGTTTTACGCAGAGGCTTCCACAGATGGTTTTAGGCTCACCCCTGTTTTCGTTCTGATTCTGACCTCGATAAATGTCTCCTGAAAGGATTTGTAAATGGCTAAATAAGGGGTTAATTTTTTATCTATGCAACATGATGCAATCAAAAGTATTATTTGCTAACATGATGGTACGGCTAAAGTCCTTCTTGGTTAAAATGAAAAAACTAATGAATTCCTCTGCATTTGTATTTGACTCTTTTCACTCACATGTTTTGAAATGATAAATGCTGTGGAACTTGTTGTCTCTGAAACGTTTTTGGATGAGAATGTTTTTGGTGCATTTGTTTTGTTTTCTCCCTGAGGGCTTCAGGAAAAGTACAGATGTTGCAGACTCTCGGGCAATGTTTAGTTCTGAGGGTTTCAGCAGTGAAAGCTGTTTCTCGCAGACCTGGGGCATTTGTCTTTGACATTGTGACATGAAGTCTCTAATTTGATGATGTGCTCACGGACCCTGCAAGGAGAAAACAGCCTGCACTAGTGCTCGGCTGCCCCCTGGCTTGGGTGACCTCTGCTTAGGCACGGAACTTCAGTCTTAATTGTGTCTGGAGGAATTCTGCTGTCTTAAGACAAGCTTAAGTTAAGACCTGATTTAAAAAGCAGTTGAACAGACAACAGGGTGCTCTAGCGCTACACAGTGTGGCAATCTAGTCTCATCATTTTAATCAGTTGTATACTATTAAACCAGTTTACAGCTCAAACAAATGCTACATTCAATTGAGCTTGAGAGGTAACACTGGGATGGTATTGACTTGTGTTTGTGTTCGTGAATAAGTATGTGCAGTTTAACAGTTTACATGTCTTGACACCCCTGGAACCTTCGTGCCTAAACTTCTAACTTTGTATTTCAATCTAAGTAAGACACCGTTTTGGACCCTACAAGGCCCATGTCAAAGGCAAACTATGTCCAAAGAATTTCATAATATCAAAGTGAGCTTTTAAGAAAACTGAAAAATATATTGGTCTTTACAGTTTACGCCTGGAAGCTATTTTCCCGTCTCTGACACTTGTGTTGCCGTCACAGCAGAGCCTAATTTGCCCTTGATTACTTTTAGACACTGATCTAAGCTTTGTCATGATACGTTAACATCCGTCCCCTGACTTTTTTGCGCTAAATCTCCACACACTTTAGAGGGAAACACACATCTTTCCTTTGATTGTGAAACATAATCATCTCCCGCTTCATTTGGCATTTAACACAGCTGTGATTTCTTCTCCCCTTTCCCTCAGTGATCATCTCTGTGTTGATTGCCTGTCCCTACGCTTGCGTGGCTCTTGTGTGTAGGCTAACATTTACAGGACTTAAGGCTGGTTTCACTGGAAAATTAAAGCTGATCAAGAAATAGATTACGAGAGTGACATTAACCACATAAGGTGTGAGAAGAGGCAAAAAAAAAATGTTTTTAATGAAAAATCATGGGCTAAAAGTCAACGCAACAGGAAAAGATGTTCCTTAAGCCCACACCTAGCTGTTTAAATGTTGTGTTAAGTCACTGTTATCTTTTTATCTTTTGTGGAAACATACAGAACATTTTTGACAGTTGTTGCATGCATGAATCAAATAAATATTTACAGCACATTATGTGATATAATTGTACAACTAACAATCCACAGATATGTTCTTTAATAGACACACAAAATTGTGTATGTACACTACTTTGATTTTGTTCAGACGTCACAATTAAATATCAAATTTACAGTTTATACACTAATAATATGCGAAAACGAATGGGTTGATGTAACATGATTTTCAAAATGATCACACTAAGACACAATACAGTTTGTGACACTGTCATTCAGAACAACAAGCATAATCTCATTTTGGCGCCCAATATTTGACAAATTAGCATTTCTCGGGATAGAACATATTTCATCATTGAAGCACATTTCATCATACATGAGAAAACATAATTTTAACATAAATCTGAACAGCACATTTACAAATACTGCAGTCACCATGGCCGACTGACTAGATTTCCAGACTTAACATTGAAATGACAGCTCAAAAATGATGGTGAACCTTCTTCACTGTCAGAATTGTTACTGCACCTCAGCATGACATTTGACATCACTGTCACTGTTTAGTTGCTTACGTCCATCAGAATAGCAGCATAGGCACCCTGTATACAACGGAACATATGGATGAGAAAGTACACAGTTACAGATAACCACAGATCCACAGCCTTAGTCACTGTATCAATGCTTAAACATCTGTAAAAACAATCTGACTGTGGATCAGTGGCTATGGGCAACATTATCCTTACTGCAAGAGCCAAGTTAAAGTCAGGAAGTGAACACTTCTGGCTGTGACCTTTCACCTCTGAGCCCACGTCCTGTCTCGACTTCAGTCTTCAGTCGGCATAGAGGATGAACCCTGAGAATGTGCTATATTTGTTGCTGTTGCCCCCGTGGGCCTTTCCCCCATCCAATTTTATGAAAACCTCATCGCCTGCATCCAAATGAAGGATGACACTGTTGCTGGCGTAGTCATAACTCTGATCCTGGTCTTGGGCAATGGCACTGGCCCTAACCTGGAATATGACATGCACACAAATACAAGGAGAGAGGAAGTGAAGAAACGTAAAATGCTGAGGAAAAGATTACAATAAAGAATTGTTTTATTGACTCTATGTTAGCAATATGCAGTCAAGTATCATAAACAAAATGTTAAAATAATTATTACAAATTATCATTTATAAGGCTGAAATAATAGTAAGATGACACCACTGAAGTACAACTGATGATGATATTGAAATAAATAATTTGGCGCACTCAAACAAATGACTCACTGATTTACGGGCTGACATGAGTCCACACTTATTTTCGATGTAGAGGTTGACTAACAATCTTATTTTAAGAAAAGCATATTTGCAAGACGTGTGAACTGAATTTGAGAGATTGTGTAAAGTGTGTCCCCTGTGGTAAATATCTTGTTTTTCTCTCATGACTCAACTGAAAGGGTCAAGCTTGAGTCAGTCTGCCTCTGAGGAAGGATGGCGGTGCACATAATCCCCCTCTTTGCGTCATGTTCAACTCTTAGATCCACCTTTTTCTGGAAAGGACCACTGAGAATGCCATGTTTATACCAAATAGAAGTGCCATCGTGTCAGCACAGGGTAATTACTGAGGGTGTTAGATCTACAGCATAACACCCAAATCTCTTCTTCTTGTGTGTGTAAAAAGGGAAACCGGGGGACGTTTCTTTATGTACAGTTATCCCCTCTAAGCTTTTGCTAATGTGTAACAATCTGGGTTGCCATGTTGGCCGTTGGCCTTCAACCAGATTCTGGCAACAAGATCTAAACTAAGGTAAAACCAAAATAGGAATGTGGACTCCTAATTAGTGCCAATGCAGAACAAAAGCATATATCAAGAGACTGCGGGGTCTGAGAAGAGAATTTGAGCCACTGATGACACCAAGATGGTGGATTTGTGAGACCTAAAGGCAAAACAGCCAAAACTCCTGTCCCTCCCTATTTCCACCCTCTATGCTATTTTTTTTTTTTGTGAACAACTTTTCATTTTTTTCCAATCATCAATTTAGTCACATGTCCATCCCACTACACCGTCGGCTTAACACCATCAAAAACAAACTAAATACACAATTAACATTAGGCAAAAATAAAAAAAATAATAACAACTGCGACCCCCACCCCCACCCACCCAATCCCTCATCACCCTCTTCGTTATTGAAGCAGCATAATGTCCACCTCTGAAAAAAAGATACTGATCAAATATTTTAATTAATTTTGTGTCGTGAATGCAAAAACATTGTCTGTAGCTTGTAGGATAAATTTTGTGATTTTAACCAGAGACTTGCATAGTAGTGGCTAAAGTGTCCTGACACCACTTTGCCCCACTTGGACCAATTAAAGAAGTAATAAATACACGTTGTTGTTTTACTTCTCCATTTAGACTGCGAATGACACACATTCAGTTGTATCATTGTGTGGGTGAATTAATCAGTAAGTGTAGTTGGTTTGCACGTTTGCCTGAGGTCATGTTGACATGACTTTTTAGTTTTTAATTGATCCTCATTATCCACATAGAGACTGTATATTTGTTTGTGCTTTGTAACTCAGTATCCACCCTGATAATGTGTATTACGATTTTTCAGAACGTTTAATTATTCATAGGAATACATTTTCATCCTATGGTTAGATAACTTGGAGCTCATAGTTGCATAAGACTGTAATTGACAATACATTGTTTTTAATTATGGTAGGTCAATGTAGCTTTATGTATGAAATGTCATAGATGACATTGCACAGTATTGAGAGTGTCATTGCCCCTGAAAGAAAGCGGGGGGGGGGGGGGGGGGGGGGGGGGGGGGGGGGGGGGGGGGGGGGGGGGGGGGGGGGGGGGGGGGGGGGGGGGGGGGGGGGGGGGGGGGGGGGAAGGTGAAGGAAGTCTTTACAAAGTGATAGTCAGCCAACAGGTGAATCATTCTGTTTCAGATATCTAGCAAACTGTCCTTCCACACTGTAAGCATCACTTTTTCGTTTGTTTAAGTTAAAAGTAAGCAGGTTTTCATGGACTCTAAATATAATACCCACTTTGCACTACTTTTATATTAACTTTTTACTGCCCATTTTAGAATTGAGACAATGTAACAGAACACAATTATATTATTTGTGGTAAGAACTGAAATATGTTTGTGTTTGGGCATCCTAGTTGATATAATATAGTGTACCAATATGCAGAATAAGGAGTGGGGGGTAACATGAATACTGTACCTTCAGTATTCTGTCTAATGCCATGGATGTGGTGTTGTATTGCACTGTACGTTATTTTATTCTTTTGGGACAAAACAAGACAAATATCTTACAGTATGATGCAGTTCAATATGACAGCAAAATGTGTTTAGTGTGTGGTATCTCGCTATGCAACCTAGTAAAACCCAGACAAAATGGCCACAGAGTTGAACCCACAGTTCTATTATACAGTCTCCACAAAAATGGTCTCTATTAGAATCACTAATGTGGCAATAACTGTGTGGCCATTTCACTGGATTACATTATAATGTGCAGGTGTTAATGTCTCCACTCTCTGTACTATCTGCCGCAGCCTGGCAGAGATGTTTGCAGGAAAATGTCTAGTCTCAGATTTCCATGGTGTTTAATGAATGTCATCACCTGGGGCTTAAAAGACATTACAACACTATCCATGAGTGTAGAAAATGTCACGATTAGATATTGAAACGCCTGAGCCTAACAGGCAGTCTGATAACCCAAACTAGTGTGGCACATCATGGTTCCGTGAAGTTTGTTGTATTTCAAAGGGCACCAGCTTTGAACTAGCCACTACCCCAGGCTGTGTTTTGATGTGTGCAGAGTTGAGATAGCGCTGCACTCCTTCCACTCACTTCAACATGTACATCACTGGATGTGTAATATGCACAGATACACAATCTGGCAGCATGCCACTGTGCATTGTCATTATCTTGGACTATAACACTAGCCTAAGTCAGATCTAACATCACTATCCACATGAATGCATGACTTCTCAATTTAGACTACAAGCACACTGGTTACACTCTTCCCTGAGCAATTTGAATGCAGGTTCATTCAAGGGTATGATTCGGGATTCTTAACTCATGGTAATAATTATACTGTGTGTACGTAATTTAGCTTTTTTTTTAAAGTCAGCGTGAAATACTAAACATTAGAAGTGTTTTGAGAAGGTGTCTGAGCATTTAAAAGTGTTACCCACCAGACTGTTCTTGATCAGGTCAGCCCACATACTGGTGCCATCTCCTCCCCTCATCAGCACATTGTAGATGAAAAAGTAAGTGCCAGGAATCTTACAGGTAAACTTGCCCGTTGTGCCCTCATAGTTACCACCAATATTAGTCACCACGTCATCAAATCGTAGAATATCGTAACCTTCTTGGGGGTTTCGTAGTCCTGCATAAAATGCCACCCGAGGCATGGTGCTGTATGTGGTTGTACTGACTGCCCCTCTACCCCCTAAACCTAGAATCCCTGTCCGCACAATGTCCACACCATCTCCTGGTGGACCCTTAGGTCCTGGTGGGCCTGGCTCTCCAGGTGGTCCTGGGGGTCCGGGCTTCCCTGGACGTCCTGGTTTGCCTTGTGGGCCATGAGCACTGTAAGTAGGCAGAGGTGGGCCAATGCTATGATCACTCAGATCTGCATCGTTGTTCACCTGTAGGCCTGTGGTTGCTGCATCTGTTCCTGCGTGCACACCTGTATCCGACGTGCCCGTGCTGGGAAAGGGGTCACAAACCATGCGGCAGGTACCCAGCATCTCGTAGTGGCTCGCACTGTCATCTATGCCACCTGTGCCAACGGAGCTGACCAGCACAGGAATGAGGACCACCAGAACCAACACCAGCATGACCCCCACAGCGGCTGCCACCAGGGTCTTCCGCCCGATGCTCAGCCGGGGAAGGGGCTGTGCAGCCAGTGTGGAACTCTCCGGGGTGGAAATGGTGACTGTGAGTAGTGCTTCCACCTGGCAAAACGTAGACACAATGAGGCTCTTCAATGGTGGAGATGGTGCCCAGGGAGAGCTGATATGAGTGTGTGAGTGAGTGACAGAAAAGTGTAGGAGAAAGGGAGAGGGAGAGGAGCAAGGGGCCGAAGTGATCAAAAGGAGAGAACGATTGAGAGAGTGAGGAGAGAGAGTAAGTGAAGAGGAGGAGGGAGGGAGTAAGACAGCTTGAGAGAGAAAAAAAGAAAAGAAGCAAGGGGAGGAGAGAGTGAGCAACATGCACTCACTAACAATCTGAGTCAGGGTTGAGGAGGGCACTTTCCTACCGGCAGATGTGAGAAGCCAGGGAGGGGGCGGGGGGCGTAAGGAAGGAATGTGATATATAGAGCATGGAGCATCATAAACCATCAGTTCATTGGATGATGAAAATTGAGAATTTGAGTGAAGTATGCTTGGATGAGCAGGATCAACATTTTAGGAAATACCACTCATGTACTACCACATAAATGTATCCATTATTGTGACCACATGCTTTACATCTTTCAATAATATTAAACAGTTGCCATCAATATGGTGTTGTGCACTTATGGAAGAAAACATTTACCAGAGGTACCAGAGGATCTCATTTGAAACAACCAGTAGTCAGCGGTCAGGTATGGATGTGTATTTCTTCTGGTATTCTGCTTTTCTTAGTTTAATGTGAGAGTTTTATTGTGGTCTGAATGTCTACATTTTCCCTGCTTGCCTAGCCAGAGATCTCATATGTATACTGGCAAGATTCCAAGCATCAGTTTTCAGCCAAGCCGTGACCTTCACAAAAAAGACAAACTTTTAATGGGAGAGTTCATAATTTCTAAGTAAAACGCAGTTCTTTTTCCATTGGTAATGACAAGATTTTACTCACTGAATGGATTGCTGGGACCTAGGGTTGTGCCAACATCACTAAAACACAAGCGGTCCGGCGATTAAACTGATTGCAACAAGTCCTACACCACTACTGAAATCAAAGGTGATCATCATGGTGTTGTGCAAACTGTTTGCTGTGTATGTGATTTTGCAGTAACATCACTGAGCCACAAAAGGGATTTTGTACAGCATTTTGACTGCAAATCATTAAATTTATTAATACAAAAAAGTGTATTAAAGGATGCAATTCAGCAGTAAAAAAAACAATTTGGATCTAAATAATGGCGTGCTGTATGGTACAATGTGTTAATCTGTCAGCTATATACAGGAAACCTTGTACATAATCTCTCAGAAGATAACCAACCTTCAAATAATTGACAGAAGTAACCGCAAAACAAACCAAGTCGCATTGAAGCAAGTACATAGACGTGTCTGCAGTAGGACTGAAAATGTTGGTGCCTTCCATTGGTGCTAGATTTTAATGTGAGTAGTATAAGCAGTGAGTAGTCCTCCACATGTTTGATGCTGCTGTTGTCACAGGACCTGACAATGGTACTGAGTCAGACACCTCGAGCAGTGCGTTCTTGCTGAGTCTTTAGCTGATGACAACACACACTAAATCAGAGAGCGGAGAGATGACCACATACGAGAGAAGGTATTTTATCTTCTTAACTGTAGTTTTATTTAGCAAATTCTACACATAATACTTTATATATACATATATATATATATATATATATATATATATATATATATATATATATATATATACTAACATACAAATCGGACCGACAAAAAGAAATTGACAAAGACATTTCAATCAAAACATTTCAATCAAAAATCAAAGAGTGAAGGTGGAGTACCGCACAAGACCTTATCCAGTGTACTGTCCATCCACCTTCTCTGTAAAGTGCTTTAGTGCCCACATGTGGCCTTTTAACATGTTACAAATTATGTCAGCTCCAAACAGCATCCAATTCCTTGCTCTTACTCTTCGGCCCTCGCTGTGTGTGGATCCAAATCTCTAGAGAGAGCTAAACATGCCTTACTGTGAAGGTTCAAGACAGCAGTAGGCCTTCAAAGCAACTCTTAGTTTTGGGGTGTTAGCATGCTTATATTTGCTAGTCAGCATTAAAGACAAAGTACAGCTGATGGGAATGTCAGTTTTGCAGGTTTTTTGGTAAATCATAAATCAAAGTATTGACCTGAAGATTGTGCCAGATGAAAAGGGATCACTAAAGTAATTACATTTCATTATGAGGGGGGCATGTGTGTGTAATGCATTTCATGCAATAGAGACATTTTACTGAAAACCACATATGTCGACCTCATGGTTGTGCTAGAGGAAAAGTGGTCAAGTCCTGATTTAATGCGTACACATGACATTAATATAGATATTCCCATCCCGCTCAAAGACTATTTACCAAAATGTTGAACTGTTCCTATTTTTGTTGTGTGTTCTGTCTGACAATATTGTGTTTTGGAATAAACAAAACTGGATTCAGTGGTTGAAAGACAACATTAGGGTCCAAAGCAGGAAGTCCTGTGACATTATACAAAGGGCCTTTTTTAAAGCAGCTAGTTTGAATTGTAGGAGGATAAGCACAGGTGTTACTTATAACATTAACAATAGCTCTTTTGTATTCAGGGAAATCATGACACTGTGAAATGGAATTCAGCTAGTCAATTTTATTATTCAGTTACAGAAGACTGGGGAACATGCTTAAACTCAGTATTGACTTTTTCAATATTTAGCCATGTATTAGTAGCCTAAACCTGAAAATATGTGGCATGTAGGAAACATATCCCAAGTTCCACTGTCTTTGGCATAGCAATGTCCAGAGTTATATGAATTTGGAAAAGTGAAATCCAAACAACAATTATGTTTCTTCTAAAGCAGATATGGCAAAGAATATTATAGAATTTATTCATTTTTTGTAGGGGACAGATTTGCAATGCATTGTTGAATGAATTGAAGATCACAAACAATGATGGCAGGTATTTATGTAGCCTGTTATGTCTATAATTTAAAAGTGAAATCCTGTGGAGGGATTAGACAATGCCCTTTACAAGTCCAAGCAGTATCAGGAGCTCGATTCCACATTCATGTTTTGTTGACTGTGTCCTGACAAAAAGTGCAATACAACTCATCATGTCACCATAGCAGGCCAACTATAGGATAACACATTTATACTGGTACCTTAAAATCATGAATATGCAACATTTATGGTTACAGTTAATAAGAAAGGCTGATGTTTTTAATTTTTTGAAATTGTTTATTCATACATCATTCAGTCAGTCCTCTAAAATGCTCATGAAGCTGCACATCTCTATGGTTGGATCTTTTAGAGATGATGTACTTTTGGCTGCAGCACCATTTAGATGAGTACTCCTTTCTCTTTTAAAGGGAACACACCGGCTGTGACATTACGGATTGGAGTTTGGCGAGAAGTGCAACTCTCTTAAACACAAACACTTTATGTCAGAAATAATCAGTGTAATAGCAATCTGTGGCCTCTGTTAATCCCTGCTGATTTACCCTTTAAGCTGAAATTTCTCACAACTTCCTGCAGATGGAGAAGTGACTGAAATCTATTTAGGGTAATGAAATGTATGATGCACATATTTAAAAGTGACTTTGTGCTGTTTTCTCCTCCTTCCCCATTTCACTAACTGCATTTACTTCTTTTAACCAGAGGATGACGCTGCTTACTCTTGTAGAGAAGGATAAAAAGAAAGTAAAGCAGTCAAACAACTAGGTCACAATGAAAAACCTTAAACCTTTAAAACATAAAAAATTTGGTGTTTGGTGAAAGAATATTGTCTATCTCAGTATTTTTAACAACTTCAAGATGTGTGGTGTTGAGTTATACATGGGTTGCACTGTTGGGACATCTTCCATGCATCAACAAGAACTTATCAGCACTACAGTAAAGGAAGGTGTAGACCTCCCATCATGAGCAGCCTTGCTCACATTCCAACACTGACACACAGGGCGACCTTTTCAGTAACTGGAGAGTTTAGGAGGCAACAGGCCATCTTTGATGTCTATATTCAGGACAAACTCAGCTGGATATTGCATTCATCTGAGTTTTGGGAGATGCAGGGTGAAAATGTTTTGTGCTAGTGTCTTTTGGTTCATTTTGTATCAAAGCAAAGCTTTTAAAGAAGGGTAGACATAAAAACTATATATTGGTGTGAGAAATTACATTTGGTACTTTAGTTTCGGCTTAAAATAGTATACATACATAGATACAAATAGTTGGGTTGACAAAATGAAGTGTCTGGGGTGAAGATAATTCACGGGCAAACAACAAAGTCAAGATAATGTAGAACCCCTGATCTTTTCAAAGGGATTATGTTTCATTGACATTTGATATAATATCCCCTTATATGAAAGGAAAGTTTATCAGCCCCTTGAATGTTTACACAAGGATTCAAACAGAGTAACTTCCTTGATTCTTCCTTTATGGACTCTTCCTTTTAAGGCAATGGGCCACTGCCTTGCCGTCCCTCTTGGGATTCTGTGGGAATTCCTTAGCTGGTTTGCTTGGCAGTTGGTTTTCAATCCTTAAATATTGTTATTTCAGGATGGGAGGTTGGGACGACGAAGGAATTGAAACAATGTGCCATGTAGACTTGACAAAAGCTCTAGCCTGAGTGTGTACACTATTGTATGTGGTTGGTGTTATCTATAATTGGGTCCTTCGTCACAAGTGCTGTGATGTCTCACTGATGCTTGCACATCCTCTTCATTTTGTTTAATTCCATTTGGTACTAATTTAATTGCTCATATGGACTGTAACATAATTTAGTGCTGTTTATATGTTACAAAATAGCCCTGAAAGAGCATTTCATAATTATATCTTCATTATCCTCTTTTATGGATGTATTTGGAAGGTTCAGTTTTCAGCTTATTGGGAATATCCTGTTCTGTCCTGTTTGTTTTCTTTGAGGTCTACAATCTTATCTCCCATCAGTCACAGCTCCAATTGCTGAGCAGAAAGTGCCAAAAGCAGAGCTTGTCTGGCTAGTAAATTTACAGCGGCTGGAATCTACTCCTTACAAACAGTAGACATGCCTTTTTAGGGCAGAAGAATATATTACGTAATTTCGGGAGCACCTCGGATCTCTAGCAAACTCGCCTTTGTTGATACAGAGCGACACCCCTGTTGGCCAATAAGATGCCAACGAAGTTGCCTTCTTGCTGGTTGATTGGTTAAGAGGGCGCACAACGTTGGTTGACGTTTAGGTTGCTCGCGCTCACTCCCTGGCTGGGAGTTTTTCACGTTGATGGTTTTACACGGGTAGTTATAGTCTTCATACCGGAGGGTAAACTGACCTGGAAAAAAACTGTCGGGAGTATTATAGACTTTTTTAGCGGTAGTTTGAGAGACAACTGCCTCAGGTGGTAGGACACTTACTTGTTTTTCTCTTGGATAGTGTTATAAAGTTGTCACCATGCCGGTGTTTCACACGAAGACGATAGAAAGTATCCTGGAGCCGGTGGCTCAGCAGATATCCCATCTGGTGATAATGCACGAAGAAGGTGAAGTTGACGGGAAAGCTATTCCAGATCTAACGGCGCCGGTGGCTGCCGTGCAGGCGGCTGTTAGCAACCTTGTTCGTGTGAGTAACTTTCTCCCCTTTTGTAAATTGTATGTGGTAAAGTCTGCCTGAACTCGGTGGGTGTTGTAGGCTACCTGTCGCTCTTTGTCCCACGCCGTCTGCTTTCGAATTAACTTATTTGAACGTTGAAACAAAACGCTTACTGGTACACTAGCTAGCTCTGTCTTAATGTGTTTAATAGCAGAGAAGATTTTTCTATATTATCAAAGTTTCTTGAGGTTGTTTGACTCGGGGCAAAGGGCAGTGACGCCCTTTTCCCCTTGAAAATATGCCCTGCCTCTTCATCTGACTGCCATGTGTTGACGTAGGCACTGCAGCCTGCTGGTATGAGCCAGGTAGTGGAGCGGGCTACATGGAATTCCTGTTTATTTGAAATCCAGTTAATTTGAAAGGACGGCTGCACTAGTTATAGTGAATATAGAATATAGCTGTGAATGAGAATATGAATGGACCTCAAATGCAGTATATTTGTTTTCAAGAACCCTGTTCAACCTCATTGAGACAGTTCATTGCAAAAGATGTATTTCGCAACCAAAATTTCCCAACAGATGTATACTACACTGCTGCATGTGACAGTTAGAGAAATTATTGATTATTGATGCATGTCATTCATATACTTTGCCAGCTGTCAATGCTCTGCTAAATCAGAATCAGCTTTATTTAAAGGTACGAAATGGAATTAGTTAGGACTGTCATACATCCACCAATATCCTGCACAAGTGTCAACATTGATAATTTGCAAGTGGCTCTGGTGTTGTGACTTATCAGACTGTGGGACCTGATAAGGAATCTCGCTATGTTCCTTCTGCAAAAATTGTATTTACTGTGTTCACATACTGTAATTTGATAACTGTCAACTAAAGT
>NC_048427.1:7829057-7867364 GCF_013103735.1 Etheostoma cragini | reverse complement strand
CCCCCCCCCCCCCCCATGATATTTAGATGGGTTGTACATTGGGATAGTTGTGATTGCAAAAACATGTTAGTCAGTAGTGAATAATGTAGGTATTCACGTAAAAGAAAGAAATCCTCACCTCAAAATGTGATGTTTTTCCATAGCTGACTCACAGCATTGGTCAGATATTCTTAAGAAACGCAGACTGTGCATCAATACATACACAAGCTTATGCATTGATGCCTGAGAACTTAAAAGCACAAGATTTAAACAGAATTGTTGACACATTTTTGAGAGGACCTGGGAACTAGCAAAAAACAAACTGTACTAAAAATAAAACTTCCTTGGTAGAGTAACTTTAATTTTGACTCACTCTATGGGAAGTGCTCCTACATTATCATATCTGGTTGATGTTCATAAAGTTTTTTTTACCCACACAGAGCAATTGAAATGTCTTGAGAGCTATTAGTTATGCATTTCCAGACTGTTCTGAAAGCCTCTTGACAAGATGCAGCTGTTGATTCTAATATTTTTAGAATCAAAACCGACTTGACCACAATGGTGTTCCTCAGAGCCGCATAACGTGGTACCAAGTCAAGGGTTGTTTCCTCAAATCTTTAGCCGGAAACACAAACCAATACATGGAAGGTTTCTTACAACAGAAGCCCGGAGATATGAGGGGGCTAGCAGATAGTAATTAAGGCAGACTTGGTTCATGTGTGTTCTCTCTATGTCACCCTGGCGATATGTTTGGACAATTGCTCTATAGTCTCCCCTCGGCAAAGGAATTCTCCGTTTAGCGGGATTTCCTACCATTAGCCCGCGGTTTATTTAGTAGGTTTTATGGTTCATAACCAAACTAATTGATTTTATTCTATGCCTTTTGTTATTCTTCAATACCATTAACTTATAGGTAGGGTTGGGTACAGAAACCTGGTTCCACTATGGAACCGGTTCCTATGCAATCGGATCAGATTAGAACGCAGATTTTGGTTCTTCATTTCAGTTACACTTAATGTGTCAACTGAAACATTTTCCCTCTGTCGCTCCAAAATAGACGTAAAAATATCTCCCTTTCTCTGTAGTCTAGGGTTTTATTATATATTTAAGTACTTTAAAATGTTAATATTTTGTTAAATTTAAATAATTTTCAATTTAAAAAACTAGATAAAAGAACCCTAATGAAATGTCTGTGACCGTTGTGTCTACAGCCCCTTGACTTCCTTCCTCTGTGAGGCATTATGAGAGAGGTGTTTAGATGGGGTGTTATGTTTATTTATGTGTTATATGTTTATATTGTTATGTTTGACATCATATGTTGACAGGAAACACTCTCTACCAAATCATGCTGCAGTAATACCTTGGATAACGGGTCATAAACAATTTTTGGTTTAACAATTTTGGTTGCACAAATTAAAACTTTTGACTTGAGCGGATGGTAATCATTCCTTAACCAAATATTTGGTTTTGTAATCAAATGTAACTACTAATAGTGAAGAGATCCTTATTTATTTTTAGATACGTGCTACTACTGCAAAGTTAAAGTGAGCACAGTAAAACATAGTTGAAATCATCAAAACATTGCAATATAGTCTGTTTATTTACAATGGTGGTGTCCACGATCTGCTGATTTGTATGACGTCCTGTGATGTTCCTAAACCCCCCCAACAAAGTACAAGCAAACTTTGGTTTCTTTTAAATTGTTAATAGATCTCAACGTTTCCGACTGCACTTGAAGGCAACTTTATTTCATTGGAGAGGGAGAGAGAAAGAAAAGAAACAAGAAACAAGTTACACATAGCAAGTGCTTTGTTGTCGCAGGAAACATTCAGCTATTACACAAACTCCAATTACATTGGTTGTGTTCCGTTTTTACCCTCATAGTGTTTTAAAACGTTCTAGTGGCAGCGATAGAGGCAGTGATGTTTCCTGTTTACTGTACGGGATTTTCACACAAACTCAATCCATAGCTCACCGACAAGTGTTATCACCAGTTAAATGATTGGCCTCCGCAGCGTGTTGTGGGGTTGTTCTTTTACAGAAGGTAAGTCGGTCTCAACTTTTCGCCGCAGGCCCGCAGTGTGTTTTTGAGTGCCCCCCCTGCAGAAACCCCCGCCGCAGCCTAAACGCACCCCCATTCAAAATGAATGGAAAGACCTGCGTTTTTGCCGGATTGTTGGACGGCCAATGCAGGCTGTTTGAACGCAGCCTTAACAGCCAACTCTGCTGCTCTATAGCCTCCATTTTTATTTTTTTAAATTATTTTTTGGACACATGAAAGGGGGAAGAGAAGGGACATGACTGCTATACAAACTGAGCTAACATGGCCAAACATTATTGCCTCTTTCACCTTGTTTTTTGGGGCTTACACTCTTATTATATAAAGTGTGTTCCCATCTTATTACCAATTTCAAAATATGAGAACGCAGCTGTTTTTTAGCCAAATTGATCTAATAGTGTGCTTTCTGCTCAGTACCAGCCTCTAGTTAGTGAAGAAAACCGAATATTATCTAGCAGCTAAAGAAGAGCAATGAAAAGGACCTGAAAGGAGAGTAAATATTGGACTAACATTTATCTGTAAAATGTTGCAAATGTTTGCTACACATTAGGTTGCCTATATTGTTAGAAGATGATATGTTAGAGATGGATTTATGTATGACTTGTTTTAAGAGTTCCTCTGTGCCCAAAGTGGCTAAAGAAATCGAGTGAGTTTTAATATTGAAACATTACATTGTTGCTAACATGTATGCCGCGCTTGTCAGCATTTCCACATGAAAATGTCTTGTTCAGCCTCAACTCTCATGGGTTGAAAGGATTCAGGCTTTGTGGACATTCTGAATTGTGATCAGATGTTTCCAACAATGGCATGAATGAGTAGGCCTGTAATTTTTTCCAGTTGTTGTAGAAACACTAAAACATGGACAGTATAATGATGTCATGAAGTTAATGATCAGATGTAATTTCTTTTGGTTTCAGTCCCATTAGTCATACATTGCAAAGCTCGTGAATTAACACATTATGTGTGTGAGATTCCTATCTTTTTGTTTCTTCATAATCTTGATTTGTAATATTTTTAGTTGTTGCTCAGTCACTCAGTTTAAATGACTATAGAGTAAATGATCATCCTTGGAAAGTAAAGCCTTGAAGCTGTCTAATTGTATTTCTTTAGAGATTCTCAGGGTGGGGCTGTGCCAAAGAAAAGCTATTCATGTCATTGTCTGTTGCCCAGAAAACCACATGTTGCTCCCTCATGAATTCTCTTCAAAATGTCTTAAGACAGAAGACTAAACACAGTTAATCAAGGTGGATTTTGAATGACCTGAAACAATGATTGGGTTAAATATTCGGATGGTTGCCAGACACAGAAAAAGAATTTAAACTTGTTGATACTCTTGGATGCCCAAGCCTGTCTAAGAAGACCTGGTGTACTCACTGGGATAAATGTGTAGACCTTTAACTGTATTAATTTGAAATGGCCTAATAAGTTATTCCAGATGCATGAAGATAAAAGTTCAGCCCTTGTAAACTGACACATTATTTAAAGTGTACCATGACCACAAACCAATGTGAGTCAAATAACAAACTGAGGCCTAACAAAGACCCATCACTAGTGCTCAGCACTTATTGAGACAATGAACCAGACCTCAATTAAAGATGAATGTGGGGAATGTGAAGAATTCCCAGCACGCAAGAATGCATCCCTGCTCATAGGGGGGTTGAACCGATTCTTTGAATGAACAATTCTGGTGAAATATGGAGCAAGATCATCAATCATCAAGCCTATCCTGAGGAAAAACTTGTGCACACATGACTGTTCATGTCAGCTTCGTCTTTGTCTTTGATATCTTTGTTTGACCCCGAATGTAGCTTGAAATTAGTGAATATGAATATCTGTGTATTGATTTGTTACATTTTGTTTTACGAAGTTAGGAAAGCAATGTTTAAGGCAGGCCTGACGTTGACTAACACATAAAGAATGATCCCAGTCACTTCCACGCAGTGAGGCATATAGACTGGTGTCAGATTAGTACTCCGGATCGGCCAATACTCAAAGCCCAGGTATCGGTATCAGACTGGGGACTGAAAAAGTCGGATCTTCCATCCCTATTCTAGTTTATTCTCATATCTGTCAGGCTTAAGTTGAGGATGTGATGCTAAAGGTACTGCCATAATGAAACCATCACATCTAAAAACATTGTAAGTAAAATTATTTTGCTGTGTACAGTCAAATGTTTTACTTCAATTAAATTTAGTAAAAGTATCAGGTCATAACAAGAGTTATCTCAAGACACTTTACAGATAGAGGAGGTCTAGACCACACTATAATTTACAAAAAACAACAATTCCAATAATTCCAAACTTCATTATTTTTTATAGGCATGGGATAAAGAATTGCTGCTCCTATGTGGAGATCACTTAGTGGCTGTACTGTTGATCTTTGGATGGAAAAAAAAGGTAACATATTTTGCAATGTGCCAAGGTTACAACATACCACTGTGCTTTATGCAACAATACCACAAAAATGCAAATACTGGAAGTTAGGTTTAGCTGTTGTATTTCACTTGTTCTGCAGAAAACGTCAGCAAGACACTTGGAAGTGTTGTTAATCTTCAGCTTCTTTTAACTTTGAGAGACATGAAGCCCAAGGAAGTTTTTTAATACTAAACTATTTTTAGATCAGCATTTGATGAGGCCTTGAACAGTCATTTCAATCAACCACTTACTTAATCCTTTACGAACGGAAACCAATGTGTTCGTTAACTGAAGTGCTTACAGGCATACAAAAGAATATGTTTCCTGTTACCTGGTACTCAAGCTTCCCGCAATTTGTCAAGGGAAATGATTTCATGCTGCTCACCATCTAATTCCGTCATCTTGGCAACAACGCAAGGACGGCAGAGTCCGAAATGTTTGAATAGTCTTTATGAATAAGCAACATCTTGTCTTTGCTGTTGTGTTATGGATTTACACAGCACCTGCAGTCCAATGTTTTTTCTCATCTGCAAGATCAAAATTTGTCAGGATAGGAGGACCCATAGGAGTGATGAATTGATGAGGAAGTGCAGGGAGCCAAGTCAGGAAGACTGGGCAGCTGTCGGCTCCACTCGGGAGGAGTGTGAGCTGGTAAAGGGAAACCCCCTCTCTCTTGTCAATGAAGTGTTCATGACTGCAGACCATCACAAAGGATACAAGGCACTAGGGCTGTTGCTTTTTCTAAAATTATCAAGTTTGAATGATTGCATAACAAACATAATTACAATTAGTTGTAATTGATATTTCACATAATGTCCCATTTAGCCTTATAATAACTATGTTATATTTTATAAAGTTGGCAAACAGTCTTACCTTTATCCAGTGCGTAACTTGGAATTAAAAAAGGTGCCAGCGCTCTAAACCAGAATCTTCCGTACGATGCACCTGCTGTCTTTGAAGGCACAGATAATGTGCAGGTAAAGTATTGATATGAGAATATAAATTACTAATGGGTTATATGACAGACTTATTGTCATTCAAGCACGCATTATGCAAAAATTACATGTATGGACTATGAACTTCCCTTGTATATCAAACTATTAAGTTTTGTCCCGTGTTTAAATGGTATTTTAGATATTTCAAATATAGTCCCACTATGCACTGAAAGATGTAGACCAATTTAAAAGTGACAAATGGGTTCATGGGCCTTTTTAAATAACTTGATTGGATGCCTGTGTGTGATGTTTCCCCTTCGTCCCCAACCCTCAGTAAAAGCCTTCTCTTTATATCTCTTTACCTTTTATCAATCCTCCTTCTTCAGCTCATCTATAACAAGCCTTGTATTGACTCACTCCTCTTTTAAAAGAAGGATTCACACAGATAAGTGCCACTCCCCAGTAACACTGTATGAGCTGCTAAGCTCCTGAAACATGAGATAGATCGTTGTGACCACGACTAAGCCATTTGATTTATGACTTTCATCGCCTTGGACATCCCATGTTTACCTACTTCCTGAACCAAATGAATAAACCGTGTTAGACACTCCTCGACAGATGCACGATAAAGGTGTTGACCTTCAGTGCGACCCCTCTGAGTCATTATTAGTCAGAAAGCCATTTGATATCTGAGAATGCAGCACTTGCTGCTTCTGAGACTATTGATCAAGAGTAGCTAATGGAGTGCTGTGTCATCAAATTGCATGGGCATGTCTCATCAGATTGAGTACAAAGTCCCTTAGAGTGGGAATCGTAGTTGCACTTTGAGGAACTAAACCTCTGTGCAGAGTAGCGTACAGTTTATTTGTAGGACGTTGCTAAGGGCAGCAGTGATGACGCTTGCCAGAATTTTGCCATCATAGATCTTAGTGCTCACCATGACCAACAAAGCATTGTGTCAAAACTACCCAACATGTGAAAGGCAGGCTGTGTCTTGGCAGGCTTGAGGCTTTCAGAGCACCCTTTCTTCTCCCAGTAGAGCAATGGGCTGCTGTCAACAAAGCCGTGTCTGTTCTTAAGGAGCAGCCACTTTATCAAGCTACTTCACAACACAGGGTTTCCACACTGCGTTCTTGGATGGTAAAAGGAGTGACAGTGTTTCCACTCTAGACATAAATGGTAAATTTAACTGACAGCTTGGAAGCAGATGGCACTAAATCAATGAAAGGTTTTAAAAAGAAGGTGGAAGCGTACAACTCCCCTAAAGTGGTTTGCTAGAATCTATTCACGGAACAGGATATTTGTGTTGTGGTTTGGCCTGTGAGTGGACTCTGATTAAGAATGAGTTGATCCTGGACACTTTTTACGTCATCTTTTCCTCTCTCCCCTATGTTTTCTGTCGTCTCTATCATTTACCAAACTAATGTCGAGCTTGGTCAGTGTTAATACCAGTATGTCATCCAAAATTTAGAGTAAGGCGCACAGGGGACATAGGCCAGGCATCATGAACTGCTTGACAACAACAGTTCTAAACCCAGGTCACAGTTCTATTTTTGCTGCAAATTCTTTGGATCGCTTTTTGCTGCAGACTGTTTTTTGAACTTCAGACTGTAGGAAGAGGCTCCACAGGGAGGAGGAAAAGGAAGACAGTGATGACCTGTTGAATACAGTACTGAGAGCCTTAACTCGCATGATGCTTTAGGGAGAATATGACTCAGTACTCGTTAAATGCAGCGTGCATTCAGCTTTTGGCCTCCACGTTGTTGGCCTATGGTGTAGTCTGTCTTCTCTTTTGTTCAGTTTAGGTCATGTCTAAACCTGACTTGATCTCATGTAAATCTTAGTGTTGTAACAATTCTATTCTGAGATGACTTAAGCTTTTTCAAGTGTCCTAAAAAGTTAAGATTAGATTAGATAATACTTTATTCATCCCACAGCGGGGAAATTCCTTTGCTACAGAAGCATTCTCAACAATAAGAGCAAAAAAAAAAACTAGCTTTAGAATTGAATTTGTAATTTATGGCCACAAGTAGATATTTTCACTATAAAATGTATGTTTTCACCATGGTTTTGCTGGTACATAAACTGGTGTGTTGTCATGATCATATCTATGATGTAGCTTTACATCCATTATTAGATAAGATACACTTTATAGTCCTGTAGAAAATTTGCACCCAGATGCTGCCTGGAAGCAGGTTTCCTAAAGACAGACACAAATATTCAAATGATTACCAAAAAGTGCAGAAAATTGCAAATAGGTTGAAATAAGTATTGACAACACTCTTGGTTTGTGTATGAGAACTCTCAAGGCAGGAGAGTTCACTTTCTTAAAGGTTCTGGTTCTGTAGTGTTGGCAAAGGTGTGAGGCTTTTGTGTTACTTCCTCCTCCTTCACGTATGTTTATTATTCTGTCAGTGCCCTATTATCCTGGTCTGTAGCCCTGCTGCCCTTTAGTTGAACGGGGCAGAGCAGTTTTAGTTGTTGTGGCTTTTGTTCAGAGCGACTCATTGCTGGAATGTCAGGATGGCATTACACTGTCACTCCTCTGAGATGGACAGCCTCTACTAAGCTCCACTTTTAGTTTGGCATAACCTTTTGACCCTAATTAAAACCCCTCTGTTACTCCAAGTCGCTCTGGTCCTGTAAAAAAAGAGAGTGAGGAGATAACGTCTGCTCTGCTCCATTACAGCCGCCACATAAACCAACTAGAATGACCCTGCAACTGCCTGTAGTCAGACACACTGAAAAGCTTGTTTTTTGATTGATCTTTTTGTTTTTTTGAATAATCCAAATATGATTTATTCTATGAAATATCTATAATTTGTGCCAAAACAGTGTCATTAATAATTCCAAGACCCCAGGGTTTCCTCTTTGAATTGCTTGATTTGTCGGCAAAGTTTAGCAAAGTGAAACATGTTCAAAATATTGCTAAATTATATGTGTGACAGTGAGGTAATCACTCATGCAGTTTAAAAATGTATTTGTTAAAAGAATAGGAATAATGTAAGAACTAAACAAAAAGATTTAACTTCTCCAACTAGAGCAGGGATGCAGCTCATTTAATTCAGCCCGTGTGATCCGTGACGTCCCCCGTTATGAATGCATGTGATGTCTCGCGCACGGCAGCTCGACGTGGGTAAGTTGTGTCTTCCTACAGAGCTGAGGTCATGATGGGGGAGGTGAGTCATTTTGGCATTTGAGGGAGAGGCAACGTTCAGCTGCTATACACATTATAACTGTGCCGAGGCCTGGCGTCCCCCCAGCAGCTGCCTTGTTGAAATAATGGCTCGCTCGACAAGTAACATCATTCTAGAAATCTATGTGATTAAAGACAGAACTCCCTTAGGGGGAAAGTTGTGGTAACAGAGTTTTTACTCACTAGATGACATATATACTGTGTGTGTGTGTCTCTGTGTGTGTCCCATATACTGTATATATTGACATTGATGTAAAAAATGTGCGCTCAAGTTGCATAAAAACTTGAGGAGTGGATTTAAAATTGTAATATTACTGAGCCACCACTACTGTGCCAATACTTGAGTGCTGAAGTGTTGACTGATACCAAATCCTCATGACTGATAATGAACATCAGGGCTGGGGTGGGGGGTGATTCCTGTCTGTGACCACCCTTGGTGTCACCTTTACAAGTTTCTCAGGACGAACATGTAGCATCTTCCACTCCTTCCAAGCATTACTTATTCTATAATTCCATCTGTTAAACAGATTTTAGGTTTAGTTATAACCCAGTGGTTTAAATTCTGCTCGTCATATTTGTAACTGTGGTCATGACAACGGCCCCAATATGAGAAGACAATCGATAAGATGGGGTCAAAGAATTCCAACAAACCCATGTGTTTCTCTTATACCATAGCCATGTGCCTAAGATAAACAAAAAGCTGTGCTGCCCATGATTGAATTAGAATCACAAGAGCACAAGTGTGAAGCATCAGTTCTGAACAGAGACTACAGTTTAACCCTGTGCACTGATTTAGAATGGTGGTCAGGCTGTCTGACATCTGAACTATATTTGAGTTGAAACTGACACTGCCCAAACAACCAGAAACAATTATTTCCTGTGGCGAAAATATACTGTCAATTTTCATCTGTATTGTTAGCAATGCACTAATTAGGCATCTAAGGAATTAAAATGTGGTTAACGATGTCTGTTAGACATCATGAAAAGCCTGAAACAAGTAAAAACAATCAAACTAATAATGTAATATTACTGCATTCAACTGAAATCAGCACGTCTTGGTTGCACATTTAGCCATGATATACAGCAGGTGATCACAATGTTCTGAAATCACATCAAGACAAAAAATCACTAATGTATGCAAGGATAATCTTATATTTATCTAAAACCATTTACAGTAATTACTGCAGTGGTATGAACACTTTTGGGCTGTCATGGGGTTACCATGTTATTCATCTGAGTAACCTGCCTCAATTTCCTCCTCCAGTCCAAGAAAGTGACTGTGGGTGTTAGAACTGCAACGATTAATCAATTGTGTGTAAACTTCTAAATTCATTGATTATCAAAATGATAGGCAATTAGTCAATCAGAGTAATTTTTCTTTAAGACAAAAGTCAAAATTCTTTGATTCCAGCTTGGTAAATTTGAATATGTTCTAGTCTCTTCTCCCTTCTGTGACAGTAAACTGAAATTCTTTGAGTTGCGGACAAAACAAGACATTTGAGGATGTCAACTTGGGCGTTTGGGAAACACTGATCCACATCTTTCACCATTTTCTGAAGTTTTGTAGACCATCAACTAATCGATTGAGAAAATATTCAACACATTAATCGACAATGAAAATAATCGTTAGTTGCAGTCCTACAGGGTGTACGGCATCTGTGGTGACGCTGTAATGGACCAATGTCCTGCACAGTGGGTGCGATCCTTTTTTTTTTTTTTTTTTTAAGAGCATATGACAAGTCTGTGAAGTTGATTTGAAACTAACTGGATAAGTCAAATTGAGCACCTGCTGTAGACCAATATGTTTTGTTAATTTGACGGCATGAATTATGACATAAGAATTAGGTTCTGAATCAACAATTAATACAAAATGTATTATCCTCTGCTTTTAAACTAGAAGAACTGGGTGGCAAATTCCATGTTGTGCACACAAATGGCATCTCATGTCTTTGCTTAGAAATGTCTGTCATATGTCTTAGAAGTTTTGCATTACCTCTTCTTCTTTATTTACCTTTTTTAAGGTGGGGAAGGAGACTGTACAAACCACAGAGGACCAGATCATGAAAAGGGACATGTCACCAGCATTTATCAAGTAAGCATGGACTGATCTCTTTGCATACCTCAATTTCATACAGTAACAACCTTTCAAAAATGTATTTAGATTAAATTGTTCTCTCTCTAGAGTATGTGGAACCCACTAGCCTCTCTCTGGCTCTCTTTTCCCTCTTATCTGTTGCAGTAATGGCTGGTTGTGCCCAAGCAAAGGTCAGACACGGCATGTTAAGTGCCTCAGAATCTTGCCCTGGTGTAACAAAAATACTTTTTTGCCTAGGGAGGAGTTCCTTGCCCTAAAGGCGAAGGGCCACAAACTCATACATATGCTCATACATAAGAGCCTCTGCTGCTGCTGGGGCTTTTGGTTTATGGTTTATGTTAAAACATGAAAAACACACACAAAAAGTTTATACATTAATGTAGAAAAAGAGAAAGGCACATGCTGTCTTTCACCACTGCTCCTTATTACATCAGAGACTACAGTCAAGGTAGGGAGTAGCGGGAGGTCAGGGATGAAATGCATTGGCAAGCTCAGGTCGTCAGGCTCAACACATTTGGCGCCTCAAAGTCACATCGTCACCCTGGTGCCATCCATCAGCACATGTGCTGGAATGTGTCTCCGTCACTAAATATAGTGTCTGTCGGGGGTCTGTTAATGCATGGCTGTTTCTCGCTAGTGCACGCTGAAGGACACTGCTGGCTGGCTCTGCAAAGATATACACAGGCACACGATCACGTCTGCCTTGATGTCATGCATATACATTAGCCTTCATCTTGCAGGAGACTTGCTCTTTCAGAAGAATGGAAACTAAACTCTTGTTTGGCCTCTTTGCAACTCCTAAAATGTGGGAAATTGCAATAATGATCTCTTGTTACCACGGTAACATTTGGCCTGTAGGCAGAAGAAGGAAAGCACTTATACCATGGGAACTAGTGTCACTCCTTGGCTTGTTGCCTGTCTCTATGTGCAATATGGCTGTTATGATACAAAGCAGGTGGCATGATGATGAATCAAAGGGTGGAGCATGCAGTTTCTTCTGCTCTGGAGTGCCCTGCGTGCATTGCAGCCAGGAAGCAACTATCAATCATTTACATTTCTGCGGAAACGGAGATTAAATTGGGCCGGAGCCATCCAGAGTGGAGCACCGCCTCCTGAGGTCCAAATCCCATCCTGTGAGAACAAGCTAACATTTCTGTCACCAAGCAGAGATACTCATGCTGCAGAAGTCAAAGACAAGTCAAATTTAGTTATATAGCCCAAAATCACAAATTGCTTAATAGGGCATTACAATCTGTACAACAATTATTTTTTTCTTACTCCCTGGACCAATGAAACAGTTGGTCTTAATTTTATACCAGCCCCCAACTTGTTTCCCCCACATCCCACTCACCCAAGAATTAACAATGAAATGAAATGTCCTGTCCCTTCACATATTCATTAGGCTTTTTGACAAAAAAAATCTTCTTGAGCTTTAAGCTCTCAACAAATGGTTCCAAGATCAGGACAGTGACAAGTTTACTCTGTGAAAACATTGTTTTTATGTTTCAGTAATTCCATAAATAAATCCCTTTTTAAAAGAATCCTGAAGATATCACTGAAAGTACCTAAAGCTGGAGGAGACATTTTCTTAGTTTAAACCTTACAATATCCATTTTAAGTATGTGAAAGTTTGTTTACACAATTTCCTACTAGCACTCACTAACAAAGTTCAATTGAGATATCTAATAATTAGTGTTTTCATACATGCTGTGCTGTAGCTTGTCGTTAGCAGTATTGTGTACACAAGCGCCTAATTACACAAGTACTTGTAATGTAGGAAGGAAACTACCAACCAAAGTGTTAGGATGAGTAGGATAAGAGTAAGCTGTTTCTGACATTTTGTCACTTTTTCAATGTTGCGGATTCTTTTTTTGTTTTTGACAGTTTTTTTAATATATTTATTATAAATATATATAAAAAAGATAACTCAAAACGGGTAAAATTTGACCCAAGGACAACTTGAGGGTTAATATTTTGCAAGTGGATTTTTCAGTTCTGAGTTCAATTCTTTTGAGTTGAAATGTAAACATTTTTGTCATGTCTTGGATACATTTGATTAAACGCTGCATCAGTTACAGTCAAATCTAATCAGGTTAGAGTAATGGTAATCCCAAAATTACAATTAAATTAAATGTATAAAGAATTGTTAGGCTTTGACTGTAGGTGTAGAAAAGAGTACCCCGTCCTTTCCTAATTCCCAATTGAACTCCTTTATGGAATACGAAAAAACCCATTTCATCTGGGATTTAGACTCCATCGGCTCTCACATTAGTATTTGCTTAAAAATGTGATAGAAGAAGTTGAAAATCATGCGTAGACAGAAGTCACTGTGTGTTATGGCTAGCTGTATCCCAAAGCTTCCATTTGTTTTTGCTATAGGCAATTTGCTGTTTTCAAGTCAATCTGGCTTCTGAAGGGCTTCGTATTGAATCATCAGCATGACTTGTTTTGAGGATTTATGTTTTATTTTTTTAACCGGTCTTAAAATTCAGTGTCTTCTGCTTTCCACAGAGTGGAGAATGCGTGCACTAAACTGGTGCAGGCTGCCTCCATGTTGAAAGCTGATCCATACTCCGTTCCTGCTCGGGATTATCTCATCGATGGCTCCCGCGGCATCCTCTCTGGGACCTCTGACCTGCTCCTGACCTTTGACGAGGCTGAGGTATTCATATATTTATTCGCTCATTCAATCTTTATGTTATTTGATGAATCTGTAAACCAGCATAAGTATGTTCGCTGAACATGAAGTTCAGAATGCTGATTTTGTTACAGGAAACCACCATCAAATCAGGTGACACCAGGGCCAGACGGTCATTTTCAGCCCTGGAGTTTCATGCCAGACAAAGAAATGAGATTCAGCCTTAGACCGGCCCATTTTACAGGCTTGCAATTCAGTGTTATTTTATAAAATATCATAATCTCCAATTTTAAAAAAATACAGTTAGTGTTACACAATGTAGATTTATTGTAAACAGTTAACATCTTTACAACAACACAATGATGTTCAACAATACCAGAATCGATTTTCTGTGCAACAAAGTGGTTACAGATACCCAAACCTTGAAATTAAATAAGAGTAAATATAAATTTGTATAATATTCTTTAGTACTTTTATCTTATTACTTTTCAGTCGTAGGTTTTGTACATTTACTATCCTACTTTTGATGATAAAAGAGATAATGGATCACTAGTAGCATTTTGGCCTGGAAAGGGATTATATTGTAACTAATCTGATCATGTTCACTTGTTCACACACTGTGGGGCAACAGCTTACCTCTGCCTTCCACACTACTTGCAAACGGCTCTGCTTCTGACACAAAACAGATTTTTATTATTAAATGTTTTCATTCTCAGATCAAATCTCTCTTTTTTTATAAAGCAGCTCATGGCTGGTGGTTACTGGCTTGGTACTGGCTCATCATTGTCTCAATTAGCTGCAAATTGGACTAGTGGCTGCTGCTGGTTTGCAGGCAACGTTATAGTATGATTTGCACGGCCGCTAGCATCTTCCACTGCCCCCACTAGCTTAGCTTTCCTGTCATATCGTCTTCATTTAGTGTTTCACTCTCACTTGTTTTTAGTTTAGTAGAGCAAATCTGGCCGCGTCACTTTCTAGAACTTCCCAATTTTTAATTGTTGCCTTTTCAGTGCCATTTTGCTCGCATGTTGCGGCCGCATCCATCAGCACCACTGACTGAACTGTACAAGGTCACCATTTGTTTGGTTTTTTATTTAGCAAGGTCCCGCCGTCAGAGTCCAAACATAATTTATAGTTACGTCGTAATAACCAGACTTCACTCTACAAATAGGATGCCTGAATATAGAGAATGGTGGACTACAAGAAAAAAATTAAAAACAGTGGGCTGCAAGTGCAGGCAGCCTAGGGACAGCATTCATGATATATTTCAACCATGATTTTAACCCAGTATGATGACTGAACACCACCGGCCCTCGTGACCAAAAAACCAGACCGGCCCATCGGTAATTATCCCGGTGCTCCCAATTAGCCAATCTGGGCCTGGGTGACACAAGAAGATATCAACGGTTTTAGCGGTTTGATGTATTCTACCACAACTCATCCATGTAGTGATTTCCTACATTCTTGCAGATGTGGTTGTGCCACAAACTTCAGAAACATCTGTACAATTGCTCTGTAGTTCTCCCAGTGCATTATTAAGCATTAGTGCAAAATGGTGGATGCTTACACGTGCTTTGACTTGCGTGGAGTTTTCAGATGATGTTATAGATGACTGAAAATACATCAATATGGCATTGTTTCTTCTGTGCTTGGCCGGTTATAAACAGGAACCAGAAAAGCAGAGTTTGTGATAAGCTGATTGCAACCAGATATTTAAACACCAAACCAGCAATTACATGCATGAAAGTCGGCTTCAAAACATGTGCTAATCCAAGCTTGAACAACTTCAAATTGAATTAAATGTATTTTATTCAATTTTTGGAATTTAATAATGATATCGTTTACTTACATTTACATTTGCTTTTGCGGTTTATCTTTCTTTGACAATAAAGTTAGTTTTTTAAATGTTCTCTTAGATACCCCCGGCATATCATCATATCTTATCTCTTTAATAACTATCTGTGGTTCTGTGCTTACTTGTTTGTTAAAACATAAATATCAGCTGTTGTTATCTTATATTTATTATTCTTAAATAATAAGATATCAGCCTAGAAATCCACCATTGGTCAGGCTGTAACAGATACTGTATATCCAGCAACACAAGTTAGAAATGGACAGACCGTAGCTAATGTAGCTTGTAACTATGTTAAGGTTATACCATTGATTTTCATGGAGCAGAAGCTGATCTGAAATGGCTTTAGTCTCTTTTTAATGGATACTTGATCATGGCAGAGGCCTACTGTTACTGGCTCTTCTGGTATAAGGAAAGTAGCCATCTTGCAGTGCAAGAATAGAGTAGTGTAAAGCTTATAAAAAAAGACAGAGGTAGATAAATATACCGCACGTCTTTGAAATTCTCCATATTTCTTACACAAGCACTTACTTAATCTTGAACAAGGCAGGATTATCATCTTTCTGGCCCATCCTTTTTTCCTCTCAGGGATGGAGAGTAAAATAAAAAAAGTTGCAGATCAGCTTTCTGGGAGCAGACGTCAGGCGTCCCAGCGCTGTCTGCAGCAGTCAGCAGGAGTCATCAGTCAGTGGTGCCATCATGTTTTCCAATGCAGCTCAGGGATGGCTCTGTAGTGTGGAGTGGTGACTCCAGCAGTCCACATAAAGCTGGAGTGAAGCAGGACAAAGAGGCTGGAATGTCAGTAGGCAGCATTATCAGAGTGTAATTAGAGAGAATGGGAATGGGAGGAGGGACGGGTGTTTTTTTGCACTTAATCACTTTTCTTTGTGAATAAAACTTTTTGAATTAGCTTTGCTTATCTTGTCATTATCGTAGGTCCGCAAAATAATCCGTGTGTGCAAAGGAATCCTGGAGTACCTGACAGTGGCAGAGGTGGTGGAGTCTATGGAGGACTTGATCACATACACAAAGAACCTGGGACCAGGTCAGTCTGCTGATACAGTAGTGGTGAGATTACTGTGCTGTAGTCTTGTCTTGACAGTATCTCAGAGATTTTGCTCTCTTGGTTGACAGATTCAGGGTGTTTATTTGCTGGAGTTGACATTTAGTTTTTTTGCTATGTTGGCAAGTTATTTGTGTTTGTTGCAGTGCTGAAAATACTGAACTCAAATTCTCTACTCAAATAAAAGCACTTCATTGCAATCTCATTAGAGGTAAACACCTTGTATTCAAAGTTTTACTGAAGTAAACTCACTTTTGTGTTAGAAGTACAACATTTCCATCTGACATGTCTTGGTAATGATAACACACCATTACATTAAAAACAATAGAGTAAAATATACTTAGTTCCTTTAAACCTGTTTCCTGTGTCCAGGGATGACAAAGATGGCAAAGATGATAGATGAGCGACAGCAGGAGCTGACACACCAGGAGCACCGTGTGATGTTGGTCAACTCCATGAACACAGTCAAAGAACTGCTGCCCATCCTCATCTCAGGTATTCACACATTATGTTTGTTTTATGTTTCAAATACACAATGTATTTCAGGTCAAATTTTTTGAGTTGTATTTATTCAGATTTTCAGATTTTGTATTCCAGGTATCAAAATCTTTGTGACAACCAAGACATCTGGCAGCCAGGGTGTAGAGGAGGCCTTGAAGAACCGTAACTTCACTTTTGAGAAGATGAGCGCCGAGATAAACGAGATCATCAGAGTGCTGCAGCTTACGTCCTGGGACGAGGATGCCTGGGCCAACAAGGTATGCACAATAAATGACATGCTTTTACCTCAGTTTGTCTATGGCCATCAAAGTCACATGCACACACTTTTATTGTAAATATACATTAAGAACAAGAGACTGCTTTGGTCTCTGGGCTGTGTTTAAACTTTGTTTTTGTTATGGATCACAGCTGGAAGGAGTGTTTGTTTGAGCAATTCTTTTTATTTTGTATGCTACCCAATGTGCTCTCACAAAGTCCCAGAATGCCTTAGGCAGGACTCGGCTGCAGACTGGAGAGAATATGAAGTGATTTTAATTTCAATTGGTGTATGTTTTGCCTTTTTTAACAAGGCGTGCTCTTTGTTTCATCAGGACAAACTTATTTCAAGGTTGACAGGTGTGAAAAATGCTTTTCCTATACAGTATTTAAGACTCACTTAAAGTTAGTGAACATAATAGGAATGTGTTAACTTTCTCTGTGTCTCCATGTAGCTGGTCTGGTAATTTTGTGGACTCTTCTATCCGTTTCTGCTCTGCACGTTGTGCTTCTTTCCTGTCCCGGCACTGGCTACTTCTGTGCCACGTTTTTTCTTTGACAATTTCTTTTCTTGCTTTTATTTGGTATGTCCAGTTCAATACTTGTATTTATGTTGTTCTTCCTTTCTTTTTACTGTTTCTTTCTCCCTTCACCCCCCTGTAGAAGGTAAGCCTTACCTCTGTCGCCCCTTGGTTGTGCAGCAGCATGTCTTGACAGATGTGTGTGCTGTCTTGTGCTTTGTGGTGCCAATGTGTGCTCATTAGTAATGAGGCAGTTGAAAGGTTAAACTGTTAACTAGATATTGATAGAGTAAATTAGCAGTTAGAATTTATTGGACTGCTAATGGAAAGGTGTTTATTGAAGAAGTGCTAAGCAGGTTTAATATCTGAAATATTAATCAATGTAGTATTCCCCCCCCCCCCTCATTCTTTTTTTATTTTAAATTTTTTTGCTTCATACCATGGCAATGTATTAGCATCTGTGTGTGACCTCCTCCTATGTCATTTAAACCTCACTATATGCATGTCCTCAACCTGTCTGATTATTGATTAACCTGACTCATGCAGTATTGATTTGGGTGTCATTAATGAGAATTCTCTCTGCCTTTTCCTGATCCACATTACCCAGCCTTAGGAGGAGAGCACATAGGAAAACTGATTTGAATTTTGTTGTATGAATGGTAGTTTTATTCACTTACACAATCCCTATTTCTAATGCCATGAATCAAACACCTTGTCTACTTTTTGAGTAATACCATTCTGTGTTGACTATAGACTGTAAATAATGTGTGTTTGCATTTGATATAAGTGCAATTATCCTATATCTATCCATCTCTCGCTTCACTTTACTTCACCGGCTTTTTCCCCCACATACGCAGGTAGTTACAGACAGAGCAGCAGCTGCACAAATTTGAACACTAAACTAATACATCCCTGCAGCTCTAGGGACATCACTTCACATCTTTCATGCTTCCTGTTTTTCCTCTCCCTTGTTCTGCTATGCCACGACCACACTCCCAGTTATTCAAACAGATATGCTTGTTGTTCTCTTTTATTTTGAAATAGGGATTATTGTGAGGGCTCAGACAAATTTGGTGATGCAATTGAGGTTTGTTCTTATTCGGCTCAATTTGCTATGGAACGCTTGCTCAACTCTGAGATGAAGATACATGCTGCATTAGTAAGGAAAGTAACGTGTGTTTTTAAAATTTCTATTATTGTACCATTAAAAAAATAAGTTCACTTAACCACTCGTTCATCTGCTCTGGTCTCCTGCTTTGCTCCATATCTTGCAGGACTCGCTTGATTTTTTGCAGACCTTGACAATGAGTGGACTCATTGTCAAGTCAGCCGCTGTTGGATAGATTGTTGTATTTCCATCCATTCTGATTGAGATACAACCCAGAGTTGTTTGGCTTTCAACATGACACGCTCATTATTGACAATGTGAAAGAATAATGGAAACGGCATGCGCTACATGGTTGTGCCTGATACATGTTAGCAATGCTACTCATTGCTGGTGTTTCTTTTACTGGAATAACTAAACAGTTGGGTTTGATCAGAACCATGACAATAACCTGGAGCTTTTCAATCAATCTGTGATCATTCAATGGATCAAACTGTGAATGAGGATTATTTCTAATTAGGAATAAAATGATATGACATGTCATCACATGTTAACCTCATTTGCACAGAATATACTATTTACAGGAATATAGTGTCCCTGGAATAACTAAGGAAATTCAACTACTCCTTTTTTTTTTTTTTTTTTTCTTTGTTTGCATTGATTCCCATTTTAAGGTTTTAATTTATTCTGTTTTTTAAACCCAAAGGACACAGAGGCCATAAGGAGGGCTCTGGGGCTTATTGACTCAAAGATGGCTCAGGCTAAGAACTGGCTGAGGGATCCAAACGCTCAACCAGGTAATAGAGTCCATGTCCTACACCTTAAACTATTCATTCTGCCACTTATCATGTCCGCAGACTGATAATCTAGTTGTATCTAGTGACTTATTTATGTATTTGGCCTTGTCTTGTACTTCTAGGTGACGCAGGCGAGCAGGCCATCCGCCAGATCCTTGATGAAGCCGGGAAAGTTGGTGAACTGTGTGCTGGGAAGGAGCGCAGAGATATCCTGGGCACAGCCAAAACCCTGGGCCAGATGACTGACCAGGTGTCTGAGATAAGGGCCAGGTACACTATACACCATAAAAGACATTTATTTGTGTGTTATGGCAACTATGCCTATAATTAACTATAAATCCCCACATTTTCCATGCAGTCCATGTCTCTTTCATTAGATAGTCTCATGGTCCGTTACATTATAATTCTGTAATCACATTTTCATTGGATATTTGAATTGATGATTGTTCCTTTGACACGGTTTAATTTTCCATCCTTAAAGGGTAGGGAGTGTACGGCAGTACGCATATTAGAGGGGATTATAATGGGTAAGAGTGGAAGTGATATCCTTCTGATATGAAATCTGGTTGTCACTAGGGACCCTGAGTCACGCTTGATTAAAAGCAGCTGTCTGGTATTAATCCATAATCTACTAAAACCCTACTACTGAAAAGCCTCTGAGTCGTGTCTGGTAATAGAAGCATTAAGTAAGGAAACACTATTGTTAAACAGGAGGACCATAAGGCTTAAGCTTTTGAGTAAACAAATACAGAAGTGTGCATGTGTGGCCGTTTTTAAAGGCATAGCGGTGCTGCAGTTTATGGTATGCATGTGTTTTCCTTGTCCACCCCAGAGGTCAGGGGGCGTCCCCGGCCGCCATGCAGAAGGCACAGCAGGTTTCCCAGGGGCTCGACGTGCTAACTGGCAAGGTGGAAAATGCTGCTCGCAAGCTGGAGGCCATGACTAACTCCAAGCAGGTCATTGCCAAAAGGATTGATGCTGCACAAGTGAGTCATTAACCCGGTTTGCCTTGTAAAACATGGATTCAAACCTCAAAATGGAAGTATTTGATTATTTTTCCTTCTTTTTTTGTCTGCACCTGCAGAACTGGTTGGCAGACCCTAACGGTGGGCCGGAGGGAGAGGAGAACATCAGGGCCCTGCTCACTGATGCCAAAAAGATAGCAGACATGTGTGAGGACCCCAAAGAAAGAGATGACATCTTGCGCTCTATTGGAGAGATTGCTGCCATGACTGCCAAACTGTCTGATCTCAGAAGACAGTAAGTCCCTTACTGCTGAAAATATTGCATCATTATTTGCTGAGTTAAAGTAGTACTGGGACATTTTCTTGTTTGTTTTAACATATGCAGGGGGACATTTGATAAATGAGTGCTCAGTAAAGGGACTGGAGTATGTGTGTTTTTACCACATTTTCAGGTGAATTTGTCCATAAGTGGACAAAACTAGCAGTGTGAAAGTGCTCCAAATGATTGATAGCTATTTGTAGCTGTCAATTTACAGACCTAATTTCAACCATATCTTTACAATAAAACACCATCTCAGATGTTTTTCGCTGTTTTTAATTCCTTATAGGGGTAAAGGTGACACTCCTGAGGCCAGAGCTTTGGCTAAACAGATTGCAACAGCTCTGCAGAACCTGCAGTCCAAGACCAACAAAGCTGTAGCTAACAGCAGGCCCGCAAAGGCAGCTGTTCACTTGGAAGGAAAGATTGAGCAGGCACAGCGCTGGATTGAAAATCCCACCGTGGATGACAGCGGTGTGGGTGAGTCTGGTTCCCATCCTCCCCAACTTCCTCGTCTCTCCATCTTTTTCCTTCACATTCCTTCCCTTCTCCTATGGTTAAAAAGCAGACCAGACACGTTATGTACATATCTCTCTCTACTGTACTCAACGTTCCCCTCAATGCTTTTCCCAATATTTTTTTCCTTCCTTTGGCTTGCATCCTCTTAAACCTGCCCATTGCCTCATATGTTCACAATAGAGCTTTAGTCTGGCTGCTCTAGGAATGACTGGTCCACACAATTTAATGGAGCCAAGGCTTACCCTAAAAAAAACAAAGAAAACATCACTAAATAATACAAAAGAAGACATGGTTTTCCTTCCCCTCTAGTGTTGATACAAGCACCCAGTAAAATACCAAAACTACCCAGAATTTAATGGGCAGCTATTTGAATGAGGTGGCCAAGTGCTGGCACTAAAAAGCATACTTTGTTGTTGACTAGTGCTGACACAGTTAACAATTTTCAGTGTTTTAGTTAGAATAATGTATCAATGGAAAACGTTCTTTGGTTCAGGCTTCTTAAATGTGATGATTGGCCTCTTTATTATATCGTTATAAATTGGGTTTTGGCCTACTAGACGTACAAAACAAGCTATTTGAAAATGTCATTGCAGAAATTGTGATTTGTAATTTTTCACAATTTTGACATTTTGTAGATGATTGATCATCAAAAATGAAAAAGATATTAATGCCCTAATTTCACAAATAAAATCCAGAAGCAGTGGATGATTTGTCATTTATCACACAGGTTTGTTAGTGTTTTTGCACCCAGAGGTATTAACAGAATGTTATTTAGCAGTTAATCAGCTGAATGTTTTTAGTTTTTTTTGTTTTTTTAATCTTCAAGTTTGTCTTTGTGTGCATGTTCAGGTCAGGCAGCCATCCGCGGGCTGGTGGCAGAGGGCCACAGGCTGGCCAATGCTTTGCCAGGCCCGTACAGACAGGAGTTGCTGGGTAAATGTGAGCAGGTGGAGCAGCTCATGGCCCAGCTGGCGGACCTGGCTGCCCGCGGTGAAGGAGACTCCCCGCAGGCACGTGCTGTTGCTCAGCAGCTCCAGGAGGCTTTGAAAGTAAGACGTCTCTCACTCAACAGACATTCTCATTCAGACCTGTAGCTTCGCTGTGAAAGAGCAGGATTCATACACAGAGACAAAGAAACAACCCCCTCTGCTGGTTACCAGGGGTGGAAGAAATATATAAACCCTTAGTACATGTAGTATTGACACAATTGGAAAATACTCCACTAAAAGCCCTGCTCAAGTGTCACAATAACCCATACAAAAGTACAATAAAAATGTTATAAATCTGTGAAATTATGGAAATCTCAAATCTAAAATTGTGTGGGTTCATTCTTTTACACAAGTTGAAAGATTACAGGCTGAGACACTTCTCTAAAAGTCTTAAAATAATGTCAGTTATTGTGGTTCCCTAAAAGTCTATGTTGTCCAAACTGAATGTACCACTGTACAGCCTACTACTAACTTAAAGAGAATGTTGCAGATTCAGCGGCAAAAAACAATGTGTTTCTTTTACCAATGTATATTTAATGATATCTTTTGCATTTCTAATCCAAACAACATCATACTTAGCACCACACTTAGTCGTGCCCGTAGCAAGACACCCATCAAGTTTGAAATCCATCAAACTAATGGTTCTAGAGATATGCGCACAACACACACACAGACAGAAAGACAGACAGACAGACAGACATTCCTGCAATTTATAGATAGGTATAAAACATGATATTCTCACTGAAAGTGTGAATTCTACAAAAACTGAAATGTACAAGTAAAACCTCCATAATGTGCTTTCATACAACACTTTCTTACTTTAGATTGTAATGACATTTTTTATTTTTATTTTTTTTTTAATCTACAAGATCAACGATATTTATTTGGACAAAGTGCTCCTGATGTAATGCATGTGTATCTGTAATCCCAGTGAGCCACAATGACTGTGCTGACTGGTTGTAACATCTGGTTTTCATCTTCCCAGGACCTAAAAGGGAAGATGCAAGAGGCGATGACTCAGGAGGTGTCGGACATCTTCAGTGACACCACCACCCCCATCAAGTTACTGGCAGTGGCTGCTACTGCCCCACTGGACGCCCCCAACAGAGATGAGGTCACTCTTCACTGTGATCTCACTGCAATCAGCCTCATTCAGTGGCGTTATATTTATTGGCAGGGTGTTGTATTATTTCTAATAACCCTTTTTAATAATAATTAAATAATAATTGTTTAATTTGATCATGTGTAGGTCTTTGACGAAAGGGCTGCCAACTTTGAGAACCACGCCAATAAGCTTGGCACCACAGCAGAGAAGGCTGCAGCTGTCGGTACTGCCAACAAGAGCACAGTGGAGGGAATCCAGGCTGCTGTCAAGTCAACAAGAGATTTAACACCACAAGTATGTAATGGTTTAGTGTTTATATCTGTTTTTCCATTTGTGTCTGCACGAGTCAAACTATTTAAGTGTCTCTCGCTTCTTGAGCCAAGTCTACAGCTAGCTTGGACTGACAATTAATTACCCGGATTGTTTTTAGGTTGTATCTGCTGCTCGTATTCTGCTGAGAAACCCTGGCAACCAAGCTGCATATGAACATTTTGAAACCATGAAGAATCAGTGGATTGACAATGTGGAGAAAATGACAGGTGAGGTTCCGTAAAGATGCTGTAAATTCCCAAATTGCATCAGATCCCTAAGACATACATACCTCATTGTGTAATTCCTCATAATGACGTGTTACAAATGTTTAGGTTTGGTGGACGAGGCCATCGATACCAAATCCTTGCTAGATGCTTCAGAGGACGCCATCAAGAAGGACTTGGAAAAGTGTCGTTTGGCCATGGCCAACCACCAGCCTCAGATGCTGGTTGCCGGTGCCACCAGCATTGCCCGCAGAGCCAACCGTATCCTTCTGGTGGCGAAGCGAGAGGTGGAGAACTCCGAGGATCCTAAATTCAGGGAGATGGTGAAGGCTGCGTCTGATGAACTGAGCAGGACAATTTCTCCTATGGTGATGAATGCTAAGGCGGTGGCTGGAAATATCCAGGATCCAAGTAAGTTGATGTTGCTAACATGCAATTATGTCTTAGGCGTATGTGGAACCTCGTGATTAGTGATAAATGTGTTTGTTTTGTGATTACCAGGTCTTCAGAAAGGCTTTCTGGACTCAGGTTATAAGATTCTTGGTGCTGTGGCAAAGGTCAGGGAGACATTTCAGCCCCAAGAGCCAGACTTCCCGCCACCTCCTCCTGAACTGGATCAGCTTAGTGTAAGTCTTCAGATAAGCACAACTTTTAATTTGGCAAACCATCTGAAGCTGCTTCTGTTTAGTGGCCAAAACGACTTGTGTATTGTCTGAACTGCCAAACCATAATTACTTAAACTTGTCCTTGTAGCTTAACGATGACGCTGCACCACCCAAACCACCTCTTCCTGAGGGTGAGGTTCCTCCCCCCAGACCTCCTCCCCCAGAGGAGAAAGATGAGGAGTTCCCCGAGCAGACTGGTGATATGGTTAATGAGCCAATGATGGTGGCTGCCAGGCAGCTCCACGATGAAGCCCGCAAATGGTCCAGCAAAGTAAGCAAACACTGTAAAACGAGTCATTGACGTTTACGTTGGAATCCTATGCTTTCAGATTGATTTTGTTCCTGTCATATCTCAAGGGAAATGACATCATTGGTGCTGCCAAACGAATGGCCTTGCTCATGGCTGAGATGTCACGTCTTGTGCGTGGAGGCAGCGGAAACAAACGCGCCCTAATTCAGTGCGCCAAGGACATCGCTAAGGCTTCTGATGAAGTCACACGGCTGGCCAAGGAGGTGGCCAAGCAGTGTACCGACAAGCGTATCCGTACCAACCTTCTCCAGGTCAGTTCAGTCGTCTTCATCAGAGGGGTTTGCAGTGGATTTTCACTGTGACTATACTATATTTGTTTTGTCTGACCTCTCTTGACATTCTGATCTGGTTTCAGGTGTGCGAGCGCATTCCCACCATCAGCACTCAACTCAAAATCCTTTCCACTGTCAAGGCCACCATGTTGGGTCGTACCAACATCAGTGAAGAGGAGTCAGAGCAGGTGAGCAGAATCTTTATTATGAGTATTTCAGATCACAAGACTCCCATTGGTTTCCTATAACAGCCTCTAACAAAAGAAAAGGTGATTTCAGTCTCCCTCATCACTGTACCTGCTAATTTCTTCTTCGGCAGGCTACTGAGATGTTGGTCCACAATGCTCAGAACCTGATGCAATCTGTGAAGGAGACAGTCAGGGAGGCCGAGGCAGCTTCCATTAAGATCCGGACAGATGCAGGTTTTACTCTCCACTGGGTCAGGAAGACCCCCTGGTACCAGTAAGAGAAGGGCCACTGTTCCTCTGCTTCACACTGGTTCTATCTAGCTGTCCAGCAGGGCATTGAATGGACAGATACAGTATATACTTTATCAGAGCTATAATATCAGTGTCCGTTACACTGATATGTGTAAAGCGTCTCTATTTAGTCCCGGATCCTGTCTGTAACAGTTGCTGTTCTGGTAGAATGTAAACAATGGGACTATCAGTGCAAGTTGTGGGTTAGATTCTTACTGGGGACGTCTTTTTCTTTCTTTCTTTCTTTCTTTCTAAAAGTGTGTACAAATAAAAAGTTATGAAGCTTATTTTGACAAATCCCAGGAAAATATACTGTATTTTTTGATTAGAGGTTGGATTAAATATACTGCAAGGTTGTTTCGGGCCTCAACAAAAAGCTTAAGTTTAATTTAAATAACTAGATTTGCTCAAGACGTTTTTATATCTTTTGTACTGATAATAGTATTATCACTATCATTTATTCACCTTTGCTAGGATAAGCACATGAACTTTAGTTGTTACAGATACAATATAGGCCGTTAAATATATCCAGTGGTATTATGCCTGTTTACACTATATTATACGATTACAAGTGAAAAGAAAACACTGTTTATTATTTGACATATTGTAATGCAACTGTAGCCTTTTTTATTTTCTGGAGTTCTGCCAAAGACATTATGTCATGATCTTTGAAAGTTTTTGTCTTTCTTTGGCCACTAATACATTTTTTTGTTACATAAAAGTAACCTAAATTTCTGCCATCAGCAGGAAAAGATAAAAACTGCTTGCATTCAACTCGTTCAAAGCTTTCTATAGAGGTTTCATGTTTCACATGTGAGAAACAAGTTTGCGCAACATTATGAGGCCTAATAGCCAAATACTATTATCCTGATTTTCACAGCAAGCTAACAAAGCTTAGTCGTCTTCAGAGAGGCTTGTCTTGCCTGCACACAGTTGTACGTCTCATCTTTTTTTTTTGTCATTTATGTATTGCACACTTCGCCTAGGTAGCCAAGGGAACGACCAGTTTAAAGATGAAGTAGAGAGTCATCTGCAGCTGGTGAAATTTTCATTTTATGTTATCACATTTGTTCCAACATGTCTTGATACACTAAGCATTATTCACCACTATTTGTGGTAACTGTAGTTATTTTGAAGTGTCTGAAGACCAGTGGTGTGAATGCCTCTTTTTACTTATCTAATACCAACTGATGTGCCTTGCAAAATAAACTTTTTTGCAATTGATACGGTTCTAATTTTGTATCATTTGTACAAGGTATGATGGTGTTTATTTGTTTAAATCACTTGTTGTACATGGTTCTTCTATTAAGACACATCCACTTCATAACCTTTACTTCAAGTCAAATTGTGCTCTATGCAAACCCTGAAAACATTTGTTTGAAAAGATATCATAATTATGCAACTTGGTTGGGTTTAAATGGACCTGAACAACATTTTACTGAGGCATTGTTCACAATTTTGTAATAAAGCATTTTATAGCACTTTGAGGTGTGTTTGCTCTATAATTTCTGTTGTTCTCCTCTATGCTCATCACTGGCTGTATTGTAAGGAACATAATTGTTCCAAAGGCCTCATCACTTTTTTTTTTATTTAGAAAGATATGTTAAAGAGATTGTCCCTTTTGTTTTTTTTTAGAAACATGTTCCTGCAGGTCAGCAGTTACATGAATATCAAGGCCCGCTTGTTATGATTGAAAAATCTGCTAAAAACTGATAATGAAAACAGCTTAACTAAACAAGCACTTGTATATATTATACTGTGTATGTTATATCACATTACTGAATAGTAGAATATACTATATGTTCTAGCCATCTGAACAATCGGCTTCATGTAATGGCTCGTATTGTTCTGAAGTTAGCCCGTTAGACACAGGTATTTTCTCTGGAGACAACTAGATTAACTCTAATTCCACAACAATAAAAGGTTTCTGAAGCTACTGAATTATTAATGGATGAATTAACCTCTTAGGGGACTCTGGGGACATAAATAAGCTTAGTGCATTTACATGCCCTTTGTTCTCTGCATGTCTTGACAGTGTCACATAGGCCTACTCATAAAGTACAGTTCACATGGCAGCATACACATTGCAGCTTAATTGTGTTTTGCCTGGAGCCCCAGAAACCAATTCTCTACAGGAATTTGACCTGCCCCTAGGTTCACTCTGTCAGTAAGAATTTAATGAATTAAATACCAAGTATTTTTGAACCATATCAGCTCAGTAACTAAAACTAAATAATGGTGTTAAAAACTATATTTGGCCACATTGGGACCTATTATTGTACTTCCTAAGGCCCCTCATTTCAGTGTTGTGCTTTAGTGGCCCATATTATTAAAGTGTGACACACACAATAAACCTGGGGCTTTAATGTCCAGTCAGTAATCCAGCCTTGGCATTAACATAATCAAAATCATTACATTGAATTCTAAGACAGTGATGATTATTGAAAAGAGTGTATTTGAGTACAGGATGAGTAAAGCTAAGCCAGAACTGGTCAGTTTAAGGGTCAGTTTACCCAAATTATTAAGAAGCATTTCCTCACTTGACAGTACAGAAAAAAAGCAAGACGGGGGGATATGAATGCATGGACCTAGGCTGGGATTGAAATAGAAACGTTATAAGCATCTTAACCCCTAGGCCATCAGGACATTTCTCTTGGTTTGATTTGAACTTGTGCAAATAAATACCACTCATAATCTGAATTTGCATAATGATATTTGTTGATGTGATTTAAGGATGTGAAGGAGCATTTTTGGTTTAAATGAAATGCAACATGTAGGCTAAACATTTTAACATTGGGCCCAGTTAAAAGAAGAGACGACAGGATAGTCATAATAAGAATGGATGTTGTGCTTTAGGGTGTATTACGAACTAATTTAAGTGGGCACTCTGGGACCTTGAGGAGCTGCGGTCTGTTTGGTAATCCAGGATTCTTTTAATTGGTCAGTGGTGCATAAACTGAGCCGAGATGTATCTTTTTACCCCACTAGGATACACTGTACATCTCTCGTTTAAGTATAACATTAATGCAACACTACCATGTAAAGTAGCCTACTATTGTAATGTATCGTACACTCAGCGGCCTGCCACACTAAATTAGACCATGTTTTGTCTACAGTGTGAAATATGTGCAGACAGTGAAGTTGAACTGGTGAAACAGGTGAAAGGGAAAACACCGCGATAACGCGAGATACCTAAATCGCACGCTTTCTCCTCTTTATGTGAGTCAAACGCACATTGGCTCGCGCCAGGGGAAAGTAACGAGCTAATGCCAACCCTTCCCTTAAACATAATAATCATTTGTTTTCCTGGGTTGCATGCTGTTGACCAATTTCTTCAACGTCATCATCACCTGTGGTGAAGGAAGCTGTAACGTACTCCTTCCCAGCAGTGAGCAGCGGCTTCCCAGGCTCTGCAGCGTCAACAACACAGCCCGTTACTGATTCAACTAATAAATGTCTGACGGAGAACCAAACATGTCGACAGGGAGGAAAACAGCGTTAAGGTAATACGCGTATAGTAGTTGTGCTATCTGACGGGTGACGCGCCGCATAGTTAGCTTCTGTAGCTAGCTAGCTGTTAATTCATGCACACGTCTCTGGTGTTGTGGTAAAGTGTCAGCAGGACGTGCGGGTTGAAAGGCGCTAAGCAGTTTGAACCTTTGAACGTGACATCAACTCAAGTATTCAGGTAATAGCGGCGTTAGCGTTACACATTCCGTCATAACGATGCTAACTGCAGCTAGCAGGATAGGGTGGGTTCATCACATGATCGGTAAATTAGCTTCATCCATCCATGTAGTTATACTAAAAAAGATATAACATGTACACGTGTCATGTGGGTGTCATAACAGTTCAAAAGGTCTTGTTTTTAATATATTTTTTATATGGATTTTTGACATCTTAAAGTGTAAGGATTTTAAACTTATTAGATTCTATTTATTTACTAATAGTAAAACGTTAAGCCTTTAAATCATGCCTGTATTTTAGCCCGTAAAATGATTATAATTTAACAAACGCACTGTAGGGACAGTGACATGTGAAAAAAGACCAGAATAACATATATTTTAATAATGTAGTAAAGAGTAGCCTTGTAAGTGGATTTATTTTAATTAAAATATCAGCCCAGCATTTCCATATTTTTTTCAGTTACGTGTCTTATCATCCGTAATTAGCATACCATGTACAGTGTTGGGCAGCAGTGTCTTGTTGACATGTTGCAGTTTTAATTTAACTGTGCAGCGTTCACTTGACTTGAGGAAAACTTAACTTTCAAAGCAATTGTCCATATAGTCACGTTCTGAGTTAATGTTTGAAGCCAATAAGCACCGAGCTACTTTTTTACAGAGTTCAATTGCTCTTGACAAAAGTAATGCACTCAACTCAACTGTATTGGGATTGTATTTTAAACACAACACGGTCAATTGAAACCCCTTTACAGTGCAGAGAGAAAAGAACTGAACAAATAATAAAGGAGAGGACAAGGAAAAAAACAAAATAACATCCACGTTCATGACAGACAACCAGTTCCTAACAGTGAGACAGCAAACAACTTAATGCCTTAGAAATGTAGAAGTTGAATAGAAAAATGGCCTTTTGTCACAGTAGGATTAGCAGATGCGTAAATCATAAAATTATTGATGGCTGAGTTTCATGTTGCTGCTTCAGTTTCAGGGTCTTTGTATTGTGCATGCGAGCTCACTGTCAAAACCGTCACAGCTTACTGACACAGAGCCATAGTTAATGTTCTAACATATATTTACACTTTTAATCTTTATAGTAAGCAAAAAATGCAATGCCATCACTAACTGCTTAGTTTGCCAGTTAAGCTAACATGAGGAGGAGGACATTAAGTCTCTCACAACAACAATGGAGGATAGCACAATATAGCATAAATTAAATTAATATTTATCGTGGCCCTTGATGTAAAGATAGCAAAGATGCAGGTGAACAGGTGACTTCATACTACCAACAACTCACCACACTAAATACTTTAATAATCATCAATAAAATCACGCCAAGTCAAACATAAATAATGATAATAAACAATTCTTTAGAAATTATAAAAACTGATAAGCTTGGGTTGCTAAGATTTCCATCAGTCGTTTTTATTTTCTTTTATCACTGTTACTTATTTTAATGTACACAAACCTAAAGGAACAAGTAAACATAACGTGTGTTACTTTTAAACAAAACAAGAGTCAATGCTCCAAATGTAAAAAAAAAATGTATTTAAATTAAAACACATAGTCTAGGCTTTATTTAGTAGAAGGTATTATTCCCATTTTATACTGAATTTACACATTTTAGATATAAGGTAACTAAATCTAAGTTCCTCATATGTTCTGATGCTGTCAAAGGTTGTTTTATATGTTTGTATACAGCTACAAAACTTGATATTTTCTGTGTGTAACTCAGATGGTTATATAAATAAAAATACAATGTGTATGGTTAAACAAATGACACATTAGTCATTTTAAATGTCCTTTTTGTCTTTCTTTTTTTACCTTGTCGCTGGCTTTGGTTATTACCACAGGGCCCAGCTTCTTTTCCATTGGCCTCAAACGTAGCATAGAAAGCTTTACAATAATTGGAACAAGTGTGGCCAATCATAAGCCTGGAAGATACTATGTCCCACCCCCTTCTTCCACCAACCAGTCAGTGTTGACCAAAGAGCAGCTGCAGTTCCTGTAGTCAAAAAGCACATTGCTTTGACAGAGGAGGAAACTTTTGACCATTTAATCATCCGGGTTAGGCTGCTGAGTTTTCTGACATAATGCCAACTCCAAGGTAAGATCCCAATGATAGTATCCTCCACTGTTCCCACACGGAACAGTTCTGCTAACTATTGAGATTGTCTTTTATTTTTATTTCAAATGTGCTCACAATTTTAAAAACGGCCAGTTTAAAATTGGTTGATTGAAAACATTACAAGAAAGTGTGAAATGACAGATGTTTAGGCTGATGTGTTAAGATGTGATAGCTTTAGTGAGTCTGGATCTCTTTGCAGATCACATAAATAAGCTGAACAAGAGAACAATTATTTTTCTCTGCGTTTTTAATCAGACATTGAATACATTGTCTTGTGTTTTATAAAAGGTTGCTAACCTGTGAAGAAGACTATAACCTTTGGCCACTATGATATCTTGCGTCTTTAAAAATCTATGAATGAATGACACAAGCCGTCTGTACATTGGAATGTTGACACATCACTTTATCAGAGAATCCTTTATTTTTATCTTTTCAATGGGCCTGCCTTTCATTTGACTAATCTCCATCTGACTGAGGGACAAAAGAAACTCAATGGCAGTTTAACATTTGTCAGTGATCACTCCCAAACTCCTAAAAATAATTCACATTCTCCTTATTTCTCGTCTGTTGTGAGCTCATTAGTTTGCAACTGTTCATGTTTCTGTAGCTTTTTTTTTTTTCTCCACATGTTGATCGTAGGGAGGAGGTCAGGTAACAGAGCCATCAGTAACACACCACATGGGCTCATCCCTCATCTCAGTTCCAGTGACCTGATTAAATGAATCAGAAACCAATGATTTTCTCTTTCAGACAGATTGTTTGTGTCCTCTGTTCATACAGAGCTATCAAGTGGAGGTCTACATAATACATTACGTTTTTGTCCCGCTACAGTGAAAACACACTCTTTGGGATGGGAAATCCTTTGCTCGACATTTCAGCTGTTGTGGACAAAGACTTCCTTGACAAGTAAGTCTAAACAGCTGATTTGTTTTCAACTCCATATTTATGTCTTATCTGACCAAAATGCACTGATATTATTTATTCATTTTTGTAGGTTTGGACTAAAGCTTAATGACCAGATCCTCGCTGAAGAAAAACACAAAGTCTTGTGAGTCAAAGCTTCACTGGGACACCACATGCTTCAGTAGGGTAATGCAAAGTGTTAAAATTACATGGGACCAAATAAGGGATACACTGGCCATTCATACCCACTACTACCACTGAGCTGTGCTCAGAATAGCCAAGTTATAAATCACCCCTCTGTAACTGGGATCCTCTCAACTGGACACGCCCACAGATGTTTCCCATACTTGTTATTATTATAATTCTACCAAGATGGCTCTGAATTTACTACAGCTTTAACACACAGTAAATTTAACTGCACGTTTCACTGGCTTTCTTAGATTGAAACAAAATGAATACATTATTATTACGAGAACGCCTTTGCTGAGCATGCATGCTCTTTTTTCAGACCCTCCTTCACATTGCAAGCAGAAGCACGAGTAATATAGTCTTCCTTTAAAACGTGGTTTGCATGTCCCTGAACATAGCGCACTGCTCCTTTTTTGAAATGCACCAAAGGGAAACAACAGAAAGACTAACATTCAGACAGAACTAAGCCTTAATTAACGAATGACCTCTGGTTGATGAGTGCAGATAGTGTCTTTTCAGGGACTTTAATTTTAGTGTAGACATAAAAAGATCACCATCTGTGAGTAAGATGATGGTGTGAGGCAGGCGCTGAAGTAAAGTCTCAAGGATTAAACAATTTTCACATTCATTAGTAAATCACATATTCCAAAAGTTATTTATATGCTTGCCTCTCCTAACTTAGTGTGAGAATGTTTAAAAAGAGGATTGAAGGATCTTTAATAATGACAATATTAGAAAAATGCCCAAACTCATGATGGAGCTTACCAGGCATTGCTTGTCACATTCAGACAGCTTGTAGCCAAAATGCTTGCCACTTGGCTCACTCTTATAAGAGTGCAACAAATAACTTTTTTTTGTTAGGGCTTTATGAAATCACGGTCAATTCACTGAGCACAAATGCTCTTTTACAGTGATAGATCGGTCCACACTGAGGCACATTCACTCCTCCAAGCAGCCCAGTACAACCACAGTTTGATCTGTAATCTTGATTTTAATGTAAAGTAAAAATGACTTAAACCTGTCAAATACTGATGACCTATATTTTTATTAAACCTTTATTTAACCAGGAAGTCCCTTGAGATTGAAATCTCTTTTCCGAGGGAGACCTGGCCAAGACGGCACACCAGTTACAATTTAAACAGAAATACAGCATAGACAAAATCACACTTAGAGGAAAGGAACAGGTCACATGTGGCAGTTGCATTTTTGAATTACATGGCATTTTAACATGGCCTTAAATTCATTTAATGGGACTAGATCATTTAGATGGAGCAAGTTATTCCAAGACCACGGAGCGCAGTAAGAGAAGGCTTTTTTTCCACAGCTAAGTAAATGCCTTACTACTAATAGGAGAGTTAGGAGACTGCATGTTGAACAATTTCCAACCTGAGAAGTGATACGATCTGTTGTAACATCTTTTGAATAAATGTAGAGCAAATCGCAGTGCAGTAACTGTCAAATCAAAAAGCACCTGAATAATGCGTCAACAATAAATGAATAAGAGACGGATCGGAACATCAGATGGTCTGTACCTTACAATAGGCTACCTTGTCAGGTCTTGTTACTTGACAAAGGGACACGTGACCTGGGGCGGCAGCAGCACAAAGCAGCATCATCAGCAGTGTTGTTCTCCTCCGGCACAAAGGCAGCGGTGTTATCTTTAGCCCCACAGACACCGTTCCCTTCACATTCTGCACAAGGTCAGGGCAGGATTAACATGCAGCTTTGGTGGTTTATTGCCAGCACAGTGCATTTCAATGCATGTACCCTCCAACACACACACACACACACACACACACACACACACACTCACACTCACACTCACACTCACACTCATGTCCAGCAATTTAAATCTTAATGTACATTTGATGTTTCAATCACATTATCTATTAAAGGTCCGATGACATGGTCTCTTTGTACGCCCTTATATAGTCCTTAGTGGTCCCCTATTACTGTATCTAAAGTCCCACAATGAGCTTTCCTTAGTATGTGCCATTTCTGAGTATGTAACCTTTGTGGAGCAAGATACCCAGGACTCGGTTTACACCTATCGCCATTTCTAGCCACTGAGGGACCATAGGCAGGTTGGGGAAAGTGTATTAATGTTAAACCTCACAGTAACATTTTCATGCCATGGGACCTTTGACATATTGTAGCACAGGTAATGAAAAAGCTTTAGATGCTGCAATATAAGCCTATTAGGAGTTTTGGGTGATGACGAAGTGCAATGAGGTCATTCCCGAGGTAATTAATCCATAGAAGAAGAAGAACTTGGCTGCAGGGTTGTGACCAATAACATCATTACTTAAAAGGCCACAGTAGACTTACAAGTCTAGTCGACTAACACTATTGTTGTGCTTAGGAATCGACAGAGTTTAATACGATTTCATTTTTTTCCCCCCATCACCCTGGTGGGAGAGAGATCATTGGATGCAGTGCACTGTGGCCATGCCTGAATTTAATTATCTAGTCACAGCAGAGCTCATATAATCCTGTAGTGGCTGAGGAATTGCCTGCTTTAGAAACCATCAACATCCCTGTTAGTACTGGCTGGGGACTTCATGTTTTGGTTTTCTTAGTTTTTTTCCTGAATAAGTCTCAATTATGACCTTTGATGCCTTTTTTACATTTTGTTCCACAAAGTTACTTGACCATTTCTTTATAGTTTATCAAGCAAAAATGCCAAGAATATGCTGGTTTCAGCTTGTCACATGTGCAAATTAGCTTCTTTTCTTGGGTTTATGTCATTATACATTGAATATCTTTGGATTTAGGAGCGTTTGATGGAGCAAACTAAAATTCTAAAGACGTCACCTAGAGCTATAGTAAATAAATGAAAATAATGAATAAAAGTAAAGTGGTTTATCTGCTCTGCTGAAAAAAGGTCTTGGTTGCCTAGTGGTTAAGACACATACTGTAAAGCCGCAATGTCGTGGTTCGTTTCCGGCCCCGGAGGATTGTGGTATTTCATACCACGCTCTCTCCCCCCATGTTTCCTGTCTGTATCTATGCATTTCCCTGTCTCATAAAGGCAAAAATGACAAAAAAGAAATATTAACTTCCAATGAAAGTAAATTCCCGCAGTGCAATCTCAACACTGCCCTCATCACCGTTTCCTCCAAATACTACTGCAGCTGCTGCTTCTTAATACATGTAGTTTATACATTGATTACAGTGTGGTGGTTGGTTGTTTTAGACGCACGGGTCTTTTCCTGTAACTGCTTTTGTTTCAACGTGCAGTTAAAGGGTTGTTTCGGTAGGTGCTGGTTTTTCAGAGGATGTGTCGGATGTTTCGATTTGGGGGTATGAGAGGAAACCAACTAACCCAAGCACTGTGTTTGACTTTCTTCCTGCCTAGATATGTATCATTCTAAATTTCAGTGGGCAATATACAAAACCGACATTTTAACTTGCCTCAGCAGGAAAAGCCCAGGTGTAATTAATATTATTAAAACTGATTGTATTCCATATAGTCGAGCTGGTTCCAGGGTCCTGGTATTTTGCATACTGGCTCACTGTCAAGGCTTACTGGGCACTTGATGGAACTTAGCCATTTTTTCTACTTGTAATTTTCCTGATATGACAAGTCAAAATGTCTGCTGTAAAAAAGGCCTTTAGTCAGAGGTAATGTTGTGGTTTTTGCTCATTTTTTGTAGTCACTACTGCCATCGTGTGGCTTAAAGTGTAAGTTTGATATCTGCAAAGGTAGGGTGTATGTTTAATGGACTTTAGGACTTGTAAAGAGGTGGGGTATATAATGTCTGTCTCAGATAATCAGACAAATAATCACGGTATATTCTAAGTAGAGTTGTGTTATTCACTAGCGTTGCCTCATTTCGTCTATACTGTTTTGTCTTTGACTGTAGGCCTTGAAAATATTTATGTTGTCAGCGGTTGGTTGATATTTTATTTTAACTTTTCCTTTTTTTCTCAGTAGGGAATGTCTTTGCTCAGGATTGAACAGGGGTATGTATCTTTTAGGTCCAGCAGGGGGCAACAGTAGCCTGCTGTTTGTACCCCAAGGAGTCTCCATAGGAAACAACATGTCAACATAATGAAAACACGCCTCTTTCTGCAGGAGATTATAATGTGGGCAAATAGACATTTTATTTCAGGATAACTAGGCATTACAGGTTGTTTAGAAAACGCAGCATTGCATAATATACCATTCACCCAAACCCTCATGGGCCTGTTAACCATATCATATTAGAGCTAATGATTATTAGTGTGTCAAATGAGCGAGTCATTGTTAGAGTACTTGTATTGTCACCTCGGAAGAGAAAAAAAGATCAGCTGGCTCCTGAATATTAGTCGCGTTCAAACATTTGTTTTATGACTCCCTCTGTCCGATGATAATTAATTGTTTACTTTCTCATCTCTGGATGATGGCGTGACTCTTTTCAGAGGTTGTTTGCTCACAGCAATTAAGATCATCAGTGCTCATCCTCCCTCACCCTCCCTCTCTGTATCCCCCCACCCCCCGTCTCCCTCCTTTTCTCTCTTTCTCTGTGCTAAATGCAGATTAGCAGCGTCACAATCGCATCCAGAATGAGAGTAAACTCCTCATTATGCCGTGTGACCCTCTGCTGCATGAATAATTCAGGGATGCAGCGTTAGTGGCTGGCTGTCATTAGCATTCCGGATGGCGAAGGAAAGCGAGAAAGAGGGAGAGAGAGGGTGGGAGACTCGTATCACTGACAGGGCTGACTCAGGGGGATCAGCGCTGGATTGAGACACACATCACACACACATCATCACACAACACAGGAGATCAGTGGAGGTGCCTCTCCACTCACACACCCCGCTGTCTGTGTACATCTTACACACCCCTGCTGCTGCCGTGCAGCTCAACCTGCTTACTGGGAGGAAAACAACAAAGGCCTCTCTCACTGAGTACATGCTAAACACTCTGGCTCCTGGGTGTGTGCGTGTGATAGATTCTGCTCTGTAAACACACTTGACTCTACCCCTGTTTTTTTTTTTTTTTGTTAATATATAACGAAGCAAATTGTGAGTGCTAGAAACCCCCGGCGGAGCTATCCTGGTGTGTCAGGAGGAGAACTCTCCTCCTTGTGTGTGCTCACATGCAAGCATGCGTGCAGAAGCTGCATGTGCTTGCCATGGTGCCACTTCACTGGATGCACTCATGCTTGACTTGAGTGTGTAGACATATTACAACCCCTCCCCTTGTTAACTTCCCAGGCTCCCTTGTCTGTTGCTGAGGCTGAGTGCTGTACTACAGTACTTAAACTCACCCCCGTCAGTCCCCTGGGGGGTCAGAACATCCGGCTCCCCGTGCCGCTAAAGGGCAAAGGTTGCAGGCCTGCATCTATCAGTCGACCTCTGAGCCAAAGAGAGTGAGCAGAGATTAATGGCACTCAACTGGTAATTGAGACATCGGAAACGTGTTCAGCCGCCAACCGCGCTGCTCTTGATGTTTTATTGATATGCATGAATCTGACGATTTGGGGCACTTGCACAAAGCGGGCATGCTCACCAGAGCTGTACTCAACTGAAAGAAATGTGGAGCTAGACCTTTTGAATTATGAAACAAGGAAACTTTTAAATAATCCAAATAAAGAAGCCTTATATCTTGTTCTGCTGTTATATTTTTTTAGATGAAATAGGTTAAGACACTGCGAGGCAGGGTGATTGCTCTGCATTTAGAGCTTACATGCTGCATCATGAGGGATGGCTGATGCAATCATAATTAAGGCTCGTCCTCACCAGAGCTACAAATGCCTCCCTCTTGTTGTCGGTGACTGCCAGCAGGTGGTGCCAGAAGGAAACATCACATGTCAAAGGGAGTGCAACAAACATAATCCACATCTCTGTGCA
>NC_048427.1:7804585-7829047 GCF_013103735.1 Etheostoma cragini | reverse complement strand
CCCCCTTCTCCTCCCCTTCTCTACCTCCAACTCCCCCTTTTTTTTAGAGCGCGTTTTATAATTCAAATGGGGGTGTCTCAGCCAGTACATACAGCATGTTCCGTTCAGAAAGCATGCTCAGGGCTATTTTTAGTCATCTTTGATCCCCAGCAGCCACACAGGAAAAACCATCGATGACAGCAGCCCGTACAGTTAGTATACTATCTGTGCTGATCATTTCTCTACACCTCGCCTGTGTCGGGGTAGAGAAGGGAGGCCTGACTGGTGAACAGCAACACTCCCCGGGTGTTTAAAGTTCACACTGGGCCATATGGTCCCCGCAGTAGGGGGTGTTGGTGGAATTATTCACACGAAGCGCTCTGAATCATCAAGATTCTGGTATCAACCTCCAAGATAAGGGGAATGTCTCAAAGGCTTTGTGCTCTGGCTTCAAATCTCAATCCTCAAGAGAACACCAGAAGCCCCATCCTTGCTTACACGCTCCCAACTTCCCGCTCTCTTCCTCAATGTGTCCCTCTCCCTCTCTCTTTCATGTCCACACACACAAACTTACACTCCCTTTCCCACATCCACACAGTACAGTGTGACAAACAACGCCACCTTCTGCAGCGCAAAGCCAAAAACCTGTGACATTTCAGAGGAAGTAATATGAACTCATCCTCCATGACCAGATTTTGCCCCCGCCGCCTAATCCTTGAGTGCAGCCTAATTAAGTACAAACAGCAGTCCTCGGTTAATGCCAACAAATGGGCTGCTGCGGCTGCTGGATCGGTCGATTATTAAAGGGATGCACATTTGTTGTTTCTACATTCTAATGCAATTACTTACCCATTATGACCATGTAATTGTGCAGCCATTAATTGTGCATCCCGTCTATAATGCAAAAAGGCTCATCGCAGCTGGAGTCAAGTTGTTTTTTGCACTAAGGTACTCAAGGCAGGTTTTTTCAGCAGACCAGGGATTTACCCAAATGGATTGAAGAACGATGGAGATATCGTAATGCTTTTGTGCAAATCAACATTCATCTCTCACTGTAGTGTATTAGAATATGTCAGAGGATGGGAACAAGGCCTTGCTCGCTGTTTGAATCGTGACTCATTTGTGTTCAGTACTTTTTATGCGCTTCATTCTTCGCCATCTATTCCTATCCTGCCCTAATGTTCCACTGATAAGAGTGTCCTATTCATTCCGCGTTCTTCGCCAGTTACTACAAAGAGAGAGAGAGAGAGACTTTACAGGCATTGAATGAAAAGCACATCTATTTCTGAGGGGAACGCAAGCACGGTAGAAGATAATTATTGATTTGAAATAAGAAAAGATAAGACTCAACCTTGAGCAGCCCGGCGATAGCGCGCAGAACAGAATAATTAATGGGCCTGTCTTGAGTCGGGACAAGCGTTCACACTGAGACGAGCGTATTGATTTTAAACAGATAAACTGCGTAACCCTTTGTGAAAGGTTTGACAAACAATTTAATTGGGGGGAAAAACAACAATATTCCTCACCCTTTCCATTTCCCTTTCATCACGTCCCTGAGCTGTTTTTCCTCTGCCTGACCTATGGAAACAATTACTGTGCATCAGGCCTTGTACTGCCTCCAGACTACCAAGTAAGGCTGGTGTAGGATGCACACACTGATTGGGGAATCTAATCAATGGTGGAACCTGTCTCCACTCCAGATGCCTGTGTTGAAACTGGGATTACCAAAGCCTTTTAGCTGTACGGCCCCCTCTCTGCTTCTGTCAGAAAGAGAGTGAAAGATGGATCTGCCTGTTTAAATGTACCTGCCTGCTATAGCTGAAGCAGAGCTAATTTACTGTTCCTGTACAACCCTCCTCCTTCCCAATCCCCAAGGAGAGCAGCAAAGAAGCCCCAGTCCTCTCACTTCTTCTCTCGCCCTCCCCTGATTAGCGATAGGGGCTGTTTGATCATGTTTCCCTGCCTGTCTATGTGATTTGCAAGCTGTTTAAACGTGAACAAGGCAATTAAATAAGGACGAACGCAGGAGAGTGGGTGCCGCGGTGATCATTAGCGATGAATTACCCCTGTGTGCACTCAAACACTTGGGAGGACTTTCAGGCAGACCACTCCCGAGGATCCAGATCCAATCTAGCCATTGATTAACAGAGACTTGTTCTTCCTGTGAAATCACTCGACAGGGATTTTAGGGCACTCATCTGGTTTTATCGAGATAGGCTAACATCAAAGGCGAATGAAGAGGGATTGGGTAAATGGGCTTGCCTTGCCCTCCATGTAAGAGACTTAGAGGAGCAAATCTTGAATTATTGCCTCATGTAAATAATCTACTATGCTCTTTTTTGGGGAGGTGAGAGAGGAACTCATGAGTCACTGGGGCCAGAGAACACTCATAGTACTTTGGAAACTCTCATATTTCCCTTGATGGGAAACAACGGTGGGGGCTCCATCCCCAGGAATGTAAACAACTCAAAGCCTCTGACTTGTGTGATCTGCAACAATTTGAATGTGTTAAGCCAGAGAGATGTAGAGGTATTAGTTTTCAAGGATGGCTCTCATAACCTCTGAATACAAATATTGCATTTAGTAGCCTAATTCCCCTAATTTGATAAAAACTGAATACATAAGTGGATCTATTAGTCTCAAATTGAAAGGTATTAAATTGAGAAACATACCTCAGTGCGTTTGGCTGATAGTGGTGTTTAACCAGAGTGTCCGGGGCAGTCTTTTGGAAAGCATGTATTATATAGCACAGACTGTCCTTACATTAGTGGAATGCATGACATAGTTGGAATTGTTCTTCCATTGAACAACACTGGTGGGTTTTAAAAGCAGAGGTTACTGGCTGAGAACATTTTGTTCAAAACAATTTCTTTTTCTCTGCTCCCTCCCATCCCCTTATGAGCTCAGACTGCAGTAGATGGAAAGGGATTTGCTCTTCCTAAATGGCCGTGGGGGCCGTTTACGGTGTCACTACTATGGGATCACATGATGTTTGAGGGTTTAAAGGTCTCGAGGCAGCTGCTCCTTTTCGGATTGGATTTTCGAGGCGTCCAAGAGCAGGGCCCCATGCTGTCTGCACTGCAAGGTGGAGCAAATACTTCTAGGAAGAAAAAAAAAAAAAAAAAAAAAAAACTAAAATCCTCAGAAGCAGTGTGTCTATTTGAAATGGGTTCTGGAGTCCCTCGGCTGCCTTCATGTTATAAACACCCACAGTGCTCAAATTCTTCCTTTGTCAAGGAGTCATAACAGGTGTCTCAGGAAGGAATTTTTTCGCGGTTAGCATATTTTCCACTTGCATGGAAAGTTTTTTTTTTTTTTTTTTTTTCTTTCTTTATAAGGAGCATTCTGCCCTAGGTAGACCCTTTGCCTCGAGACATGATATGCAGACTTTCTTTGAAGCAGTAAAGGTTACTTTCACACTCGCTGCAATTCGGCCATGCCTTGTTAAACCAGGTTGTGGAAGTATTGGAACACCTCTGGCTGACATGTTGGTAAGCCATGATTCACTTTGCATACACATTACTCCTGTCTGCGGTGAGTACATACGACACGCGTAACACATCTCTAGGTTCAACTTCGAATATCAAGCCCCTTCAAAACCTGCAAACATTTGACCTCAACCAACTATGTTGTTCTACTCCTAAAAAGGGAATGCATCGGCACTCTGTAGCAGACCCTTTACGTAACCAGCACCCCTTGGGATTACACTCAAGCATTTTCCCAACAACCCCTCTTACTCAGTTAATTTAAGGTGAAATACACCAGTGGGAATGGTATGGTGCACCTTGAACTATTTACCATGTCATTGGATTTTTCCCCCCTGTTGTAAATACTGTTACAAATTGAGTCTTCAATTTATAGTTGAGGGAGGGAAAAAAGCCAAGGATCTCCTTGTGTGTATCAACTTGACTGCAGTTGGTTCAATTTCCAAGTTGATATAGCCACCCCCCTGGGAGGCTGTTTGTGTGAACGATGTGAAGAATACACATTATTCATACTCTCATCTCCTCAGATAAAGACTCTATCTCGCAGCATAGCCCAGCTTTGCATTACGTTATGCCTAAGCATTGAAGCTATTGATGTTTGAAATGGCAGTATGATGGGAAAATACAAAAATGATAGAACCGCCTTCAGTATTTCACTGGAGACCCAAGGGTGTTCCTGTGGTTTATGTTTGAAAACTCAGCAATTGTTTACTCCCCACTCCCCAATGTCATGTCTGTTTTCTTGACTCAATGTGTTTTGGTTTGTTACACTCATCTCTTAACTCTTCCGTATGGTTCATACATCAAACATTTATTCAGATGTGGTCTCTTTCGAAAACAAGTTATCCAGCTCTGAGGTTTTTGTACATATGGAAATTATAAAACTTGTTTTTCTAATCGCTCTGAAAACACCACCTATGAAATTTTAAAAAATGCTGTCTATCTGAAAAAGGTTAATCTTTCGTGAAATTAAAGAAATTTATGATAGTTGATTTCATGCATCCCTTTGAGGAAGTATTATATGTTCCCAGAAATAACTTTCACTGCTCATCTTGCTTCAATACTGTATGGCTAACTGCAACCATGTGTCGACAGTGTTCCTCTTTTTTTTTTTATCAAGTTTGCATTTAGACCTTAACTGCCTCTTTTCAACTCCAGCAACATTGGTCATCAAGTATCCCATTTAACAAAATCCAGCATTTACTTCCAGCTTCACCCCCCTTTTTTCTTTTTAAGCATAAAAATGTATGCCACTTTAGTTTTTTACTAGACTGTATTATATTGCAGAGCTGACATGCTGCTATCTTCTTTACAGAGATATATGTAAAAGGAAAATCCCAATATTTTGATGATTTTAAATAGAAATTAAAGTGAGCTGAAATACCTGGGTGCCATGACATCATCTACAATGCACCACTCGCTAAATCCTTTCATCAGCAACCAAACAGAGGAAAATCTGCACTTCGTCTAATGTATGCCGCAGTTTGCGCCATATTGTTTTTGCGGGCAGCCCTTTTTTAAAAATGTATTCTGGGGCAAGTTAACCTTTGGTATCGACACAGCAGGAACCTCGACTAAGGTGGTACCAAAAAGTTCCCGTTACTATCTGCAACCTTTTGCTATTGGACAACCAAAAAGCAGTTGAGTAGAGCTCATGCCATACCATGTGGTGGAAATGACAGAAATAGCAGAACGAGTTGGCTAAAAGTAACTTAGAAATAGTTTGAATGGCTGGATCAGATAAATGGTTGAACTAGTTAGCTAAGTCATGTAATGGTTGAAATGTCTAGCTTGCCGATAGTATATTATAAAATCTTAACTGTCCTATCAAGGATCTTTTAATCAACACAAAATCTTTCATCTCTGGCATGCAAAATGTATTATCTTAACATAATGTTAGAATGTTATTATCCTTTTGCTATTATTTAAGTTGAGCATGTTAACATGCTAACATGCATTTAGCATACTAACGTTAGCATCTAGGCGTGCTAATACTGTATGTGATTAATATTTGTCTAGCATGTTTGCAGGATTTGATGCTAACATTAGTATTTCAGCATGCTTTGTTAGCCTGATCCCATATTACAGTTGAGACTTATGGAATTTGGTTGATGTATCCTGTGTTGTACCTGTGAAAATATGTTCATAGTGATTAAAAAGGTTGATCTTCCGAGTCATTAGGATATATTCTCTGGAGACCACAAATATCTGTTCTAAATTTCATTGTCTATGTTCACAGCTGCTCTTCAACTGTACCTGTGTAATCTCTCTTAATGGATTTTGAATTAACTAATTTGTGGTGTTTATGAAATGCCATTTCTCCTCCTTCCTTCTACACATGTGATGTGTTGATAAACCTGTAGTCTGCTCATTTTACAGCTGGTTGTATATTGTGTTTATACTAAGCCTCTTTCAGCAGGTCTGGTCTAATTCACTTTGCGGTTAATCTTGAGTTTTGTATTTTCTAACAACTCTTGTACTTATTTATTTCAGATTTGAAGAAATTGTCAAGAGGAACAAAGTTGAATATCATGCTGGTGGTTCGACCCAGAACTCTGTGAAAATTGCTCAGGTTAGTTTTCTCTAGCCCTCTGCATTGTGCCTGAGTGTGTTTTGAATATGCATGTAACCTTAGGTTTGTCAGCCTGGGAAAACAGAGAATAGCTGCACAGCATGACGCATACGTTTTCAGTGTTGTCAATTCATCAAACCTGCCGCGCAAAGAGAAAGGCAGGGAGGATTCAAAAATATTTGCAGTGTTATCTAGTTGGCCTAATTTCCTGAGACACAACAAACATCAATTACAGAGAATTACAAGTAGATGCAATTAACATGCCAAAGCAAATTATTTCAAACAAATGCTGATGTTCTCCCTAGCTGTCAGACAGATTTGATTTGATCTAAAAGAAGTTGGTGATCGTCATAATCGGAAATGGCAATCTGAGTTTGTGAAGATTATTCACTGATTCTTTTTTGTTTTTTTTAAGTGACTGCGGTAAGTCTGTGAATTTGACATGCAGTGATTAGATGCTGATAAAGCTTTGGTCTGCTTATAATAAACAAAGACAAAGCACCCAGCTGAAAAATAATTCTCTTCCAAAGAGAAATGAGTGCAGAATTAATTGAGAGGCTGATGAGAACGCTCCGTCTCTTTTTCCTGTGTGTGGGTTTTTTGTTTGTACGTGTCACTATTTTGTGTGTGTGTGTGTGTGTGCGCGTGTGTGTGCGCGTGTGTGTGTGTGTGTGTGTGTGTGTGTGTTTAACACAAGACAGATACACAGAGGGAAAAGAAAGCATGCAGGCCCTCAGGCTGCCACCATCTCCATGCTTTGGAGACATTAAGCATCCTTTAAAGAGAGACACGGAGATGTGCACCTCCATACAAACACACTTTTAATTATCAAGATCAGAAGCATTTACATAAACCTTAATCACTCATAGATATTAACTGCCAATTTGATTTTATTCTTTGGCCAACAACTCCCCCTGTTTTTCAAATGTTGCGTGTGCTGGTGCGCTCACTTTTCCACTTATGACCTTGAAGATTCTAATTGCAACATTTTCCACAGAGATTATTTCCTTGTTATTTGTCATAACACAAGCTAAAGTAATCTATTTAGTTTGGTCTGCCTCAGTTCAGACATACACCTTAACAAGGAATTTTAAAAGTTTTTATTTAAGAAGATACTGAAGGAAGCATCAACGCCTTTGTGAAATCAGATGAAGAAGGAGATCTTTATTGTTGGAGAAAGAGCCGTTATGGCCTCTTTGCCCTGTGAGAAGCGTTCAGTCGACTAAATTGGTCTTATAATGGCATGGCAGACCCAGTCAAATGGTATTCTACTCTGTTTAGTTGGATATTTACCCCCTTCAGAGAGAAGATGTTGAGCTGATTCTGAAATGCTCATGATAACAAGAGTGTTTCGTCCCACACCCAGAAGTCTCAGAAACCGTTTCTGTCAATATATACCTTGAAGCGCTGACTTTTCCACATTCCACTTTCAGGTGATGGTGTTCTTTTATGAAAAATGTATAATGCATAACCGGCTCCCAGATTATCACATTGTAGCACTTGCAATATGTGAAACTTCAAACCCTGCTGTATTGTGGAAGCTAAACCTTCAAACACGAATGATGTGCACTGCAGCACTGAATCCACATCAAAGGGCCCAGTGACTAAATGAGATGCTCAATCCGGGGCAGGTTTGCTCAGGAGCACCACAACCGCTGCTGGAGGAGAGAGAGGTGTTCAGAGGCTTTGCACAGGAATCGCTGCACATGCTGGGAAAACCCAGGGTGTGGGAGGATCAATGCCTTTGCCAGTAGAACTCCTACTTTCCTCCAAAACCTAACCGCTTCATCGGAGGCTGTAATAGGTTAAATACTGCCGCTTCATCTGAGTTAGGATTTCTGCACTATCAAGGAGAACCTAAACCTCGGCTTTAAGAAGATGCAGAATCAATGGTAATTGGATTTAGTCAAATGAGAATTGACCAAGCTGAAGCTTAGACGGATAAGTAGTGTTTCCCTTCAACCACCGCCTCTGCCCCACTCTTTGGTCAAAATCATCTGTTGCAGTGTTTGCTAGTCGTTAATTGGATGCACTCTGTGCTATCTTTAACACTTTGGGTGCATTTTTATGGCTCTTGTCACCACTTATCCATATTCAAAGCAAACAAGACGTCCCAAGTTAGACATGTCAACACATTTGTACTTTCTTATGTGCACCAGTGCTCCTAGATAAGCCTTTGATTTAGTTGGATCATGTCAGTGAAGTTGGAAGCCTGTATGCAGTGCTGTCTGGCTCTGATTCCGAAGAAGAAATGCAATCACAGAAGTGGGTTGGAGGTTGTTACCTTTGCCCATGCTCTAACAAACAAAATGCCCTGAAGGTGCAGCCGACATAAAGGCTCACCTACTGGATGTTGCAGGGCTGTAAGGTAACAAAAACCAGCCCAGCGTTGCTTGCTCACGTACAGTCTTACACATCAAAGGGCTTCTCCTCCGATAGGGCACGGCGGGAAACAACAATCATATTTTTTAAAGTCATTTACAAAGTTGAAGTAAGGGAAATTGTGGCCCTTTCTGAGCATGTGTTTCAGAATTTGGTACCAGCGCGCACGCATGGTGTTTATCACAGGTGACAGAAGCGGTGGGGCGAGTCAGTTGACTGGAGGGCTGTATCAAAAAGCACAGTCAATTCATTTAGACAGAACATCAAAGTCCTCCCAACAGCTCCTTAGGGCCAAGAGATTGAAGTCTGAGCAGAGACAGGCTCAAAGGGAGTTATTGCTGCTGCCAGGGAAGTAGATCCTACTCTGAGTGCCTCGTGTAAACCGTGCATTCTCATTATGGTCCTCACAAATCAACAGCTTTGACATATTTTATTTCTTTGCACTGTAAGCAGGCTTTGTACCCATTCACCAAAGGGACAAATTGCTATGTCTAAGTACGCTAGCTGTGAACGCGTCACAAAACGTTAGGATTAGGTATTTTCCCTTTTCTTTATTTAGATTGTGTGCTTTGTTTGCAGTCTAGATCATCAATTTACTGTGATGTCTTAATTAATGTTCAGAAAGTAAAGTCTTTTGTAAAATCTGCTGTGTCTGTTTTGGTTATGATGCCTGTTTAACATTTCCTCAGACTTGGTCAATCGTGGACGGGGTGAATGGGGCCCAGGCTTGGATGTTGGCTCTGCGCTCTTAATTGGAAACGCATGTGCACCTCGCTGTCAAAAGTTGTATATAAGAAAAAACAGAACGATCCCACAGCACTACTTGACTTCGAAAGAGGTCCTCACCAGCTCATATTTTGTAGGGGGATACTTAAACTGGGTTTGATGTCTCATTGAAGGCATTGACTTACTTCTTGGGGTGAAAATATTCCATGACCTAATGTTTGGCTTTTACAGCTCGTTTTGTTAAATAAATAAAGAAAAGCAATGTGCCTCTATTTGAATGGGCTAAATGAAGAAATGCCTACGTCTGGTTCCACTTAGAGAACTGAGGACAGTTAAGCAGAAAGAGTGGAGCTTTTGTGTTCAAGCTATGTGACTGAACTTTCAGGAGGATGTGCTTATACACTAAAAGAGGGCATTCACAATTTTACTGTTGCTGTCTGCTATTACTTACATTCTTACATTCTGTGGTGGTTCATTATTTAGCTTATGGGATAAAAGCTTTTGGTTTTTGATCACATTGAGTGAGCTTTAGTTGCATGGATCTTGGCGCAGCTGTGGCGAAATGAGCACGCTAATGACCGATTAAAACCTGAACCCTGGTGGGCCTTTGAGTTTTTCCGCCGCAGAAATCAACCTTCTCAAGTATGTGCCTGTTGTTAAAGCAAAAGCCTCTTGTTTGTTTTAAGACAGGTTAATTGCAGAACCACTGTTAGCACCCGCTCTGAGCCGTTTTATGGCACCGGGGTCTTGCCGCTTCCTTCCTATAACGAAGCAGTGGTAGGTCACAGTCTGTTAAGCTTCTTGTGCAAGATGCATGAAACCAAATGGATTCCCCCCCCCCACCCCCCACCCCCCCCCGCGCTTCTTTCCCATCTCCATTCTAGACATTCCAGGTGTGCAAGTGTGCACTTGAGGGGGCCTGCCATTGTTTTTCTTCGGCACAAGCAGCGGAAGCAAAGAACGCCTCATTCGCTTTGATGAGCGATGTGTTCATGCGTGGGCTTCAATGTCACCCGCCATGAGGCAGCTGTGAAGTCGCAGCTCACGTCTGTGGTGCCATTTACTCAATGATGAAGTGGGGAGATCTCTGTTGGTTGCACATCCACCTCCCCCCTTTACACAGACATGTACCTACACACATGTCTAAGCGTGTGTTCCCCCCCACCTCAACTGTATTGTGACTGTATGTCACAGCTAATACCAGCATGCATTAAATCTCAAGCTCTGTGATCACAATGATAAAGGTTGACTGGGCGATTATGCAAGGCTTTGTCATCAGAGGGATTTGTTAACAGCTGATAGCCCTGCCGCCCGGCGCCGTCTTTCTTCTGTTTCCTCGAATTTGACTTTCACATGGAAATAATTTGTGTGATTTCATTTTCCTCTCAGATGCACAAGATTTGTGTTGCCTCTGTGAGAAATGGCACAGATTGCTGTATAGGTGACATATTACTGTCCCTGTTGAAGTTAATTTGCCGTCAAATTTGCGACTTCATTTAAGCTGCCAAAGGGAAGACATGGGGAGTAGATTGTAACTCATAAGTATGCATTGGAAAGAGTGTTGATTAACATTGAGGGCTCAGGAGACAGACTCACTCAATGTGTATCATCTGGCCTCGGAGGCTGGCAGTGGAATTGAATGTGATATCTTGCATAACGTGCCCTTGCTTTAAGTCCTTGGTTCCAGGCTCAGGAAGAAAGGCAGCACCATTGGCTTGCTTGCTTTCTGCTTGGCTGTTGTACAGTTACCCGGGCTCGAGGCGAGCTCTGAGTGATATCTAAAAAGACTTGTGAAACAGTCTACAGATCTGGCAGCATTCAAATGTCAAATTACCAAATTATATTTTCCACAGGACACTTGGTTCGTCTGCCACGTTGCTGTATTCTGCAGTTAAAAGCACCCACTTGAATGTTTGGTGCACAGGCAATGAGAAGAATCTGCTCATATGATATGGTCTAAGAGACTTTCAGACTGGAAACATTGGTTCATTAAACAAACTGTGGTGTGATTTATCTGTTGACACAGGTCAAGTAACTAAATGAAAGGATGAAAGTGCATTTCACACAACTGTTCTTCTGTTTCACATGATTATTGAACAATGCCCATCTCTCATATTTCCCTGCAGAATGGCTGTGGCAGTAGCATTTATTTGGCACATTCTCAGCATGCTCCTACTCTTGCTGTTGAAGTGTTGCATAGCAACTGAGAAAAACAGCTTTAAATATTTTGGTTGAAAAGGTTTTAAGAAAATAAAGAACAGCCTGCAATTACTGTTCATTTCTCCCGAGTTCATAAGTTTAAGGAGCTGTAGTATTGGGCCAAGTAATAAATAGAATACCAAATTAGGCTTTGTGTTTGCTTGGAAAAACTGAGAAACATTATGTCTGGAATATTGCATCCCCTTGTGCCAATTCAGCTATTCATCTATAGGTATTTTGTTTATCGAGTAAATGCTGGCAGCTGTCTGCACCTTCACTAATTTACAAGTGTTTTGAAACAAAGCTCACAGTAGTTTTCAGAGTGCAGCTCGGCTCCATTTCAAGCCAACTGAGTATATCTGTGACAGGATGGAAAATGTGTAGGTGAGTGCAAATTTGAAGTGATGTGCCTCAGGAAAACGGATGGGGATGGATCGACTGGGATGGGGGCGCATGTGGAGAGAGAGAAGGCTGGATGACGCACAGCAGGTGACAGACAGACACTAATAGTAATGGCTCTTATCAGTGCTTCGCTCGCTCCCTCTTTTCACATGGGCTCTGACATCCTCCTCCTACTCCACCCCCTCCATCTAGCAGGGGGTGCTGGGAGCTCGCTGGGTTGTGCAGCCCGCTCAGACGGAAAGAGCCTGCCAAACACCGGTCCCCTCACATATAAATTGCATCATTAACATTGCCTAGATTATTCCAAGCTCTCCCACAGGGTCTATGGCAGCACCGGCTCAACTTAACTATTTGACTCACTGAAGACATTCAGGTTTCCTGAGTGAGCTGTGCTCAGATATGTGGTGAAATGCACCAGTTCTATTCTCTCTTAAGGTTTTAAACAAATCCAGAAGAAGTAAAATATATAAAAAGCATCATTTAATTCAAACTTTAGTGGAGTGATGCACACCAATTGAAGACCGGTTACTATAATCTATTACCAAATTAAATTGATATATATTCTATCAGACAAGTCTCATCACATGTGTACACACTTTTATAACCAACTGTTAGCTTTTTAATTACCACATATGTTCTGTATTACAACACTGTGTGAAATAACTGTTAGCTTTTTAATTACCACATATGTTCTGTATTACAACACTGTGTGAAATAACTAAATAATACAATGTGTTCATTTAATCTATGGATTATTGATTGATTTGAACATTTAATTTCGGCCATACTTTGAAATGGAACTATCCATTTCCTAATAAAAATAAGAATATATTTTAATTGATCATTACAAGGAACTGTGTTCCACTGTTACGTATTACACCAGACAAAATTCTTAGTATGTTTAAAACAAAAACGCATGTTAGTTTTTAAATAGATTTATCCGTGAATTTGGATAACTGTATTTTGTAAAACAAGATGTGATGCCGTTATTGTCATTAAAAAGTAATTAAAGTAATGTGCCAAACAAAAATCACCAGCTCCAGCTTCTTAAATGTGACGTTTTGCAGTTTTTTTGCATTTCATAGGATTGTAAACAATAAGTTTTAGACTAAAGAAAAGAATAATTCAACTGAATTCATATAATACAATGTGTTAGTTAAAGTTCTAATAGGAATCCAGTGAAGGTCAATAAATCACAATGTTGAATAACTGGCCAACTCTAGTTAAGCTATAACATCAAGAACTTTAACACCAACATCCACTTTACCCTGTACTACTAATTGTCCCTTCTTTAAATTACATAAGACAATCTGTGATCTTTTGCACCTCAGAAGGAGGCTCTTAAGCAGAATTGACATCTGCAGTGGGGCTGGATGGAGCTTTCTCCTCAGATCACTAGGAAATTAACTCTATAATTACTAGCCAAGGTCAGGGTTAAGCTCTGAGTTAAAGGTTGGAGCAGCAAACATTTCATATGATCCTCTTACTCTATTATCCTTTCTCACTGCTACAAGGTTTTACCTCATGGGAAGAATACATTACATAAAGCCCCTTGGCAATTACTCCTCAATGAATATCCTCATGGTGTATAGTCCATATGATTAATCTGGAATCCCCTCTGCCCCTGTCCAACCGCAGGCCTGGCTCTGCTTACCATGCAAGTTTCATTTACACCTGAACAAATTGCGCCTTTAGACAAAAAGTGCCAACCTTTTACTTTTACTGGCTGCTTGGGAGAAGGAAAAAAACAAGAGAGGTAGAGCACAACCTCCTGCAGTAAAAACAGATATTCCAACCAGAGGAGGGGAGGGAGGGTCAGAGTGGTTGGTGGTGGGGAGTTTTTGGGATGGGTGGGGGACGCTTAATAGTGTTGAATAAAGGAACATTTATTTTTGTGCTTCGGCCTGTAACAGCCTCAGGAAATAGCTCAGTCTCTTGATCGGGAGCAAATCCTATTAACTTACAGTGCTCTCACTCAGGGTAATGGGCTCCACCTTGAGACTTGGGAGAGCACTTTTCCCTCTGACACATTGATACGGGTGTCTGGAGGGCTTTGCGTTGGGTAGTCTAACACTTGGGCAGAGACTAATCAAGTCAAACAATCTACTGGGCTGGAGCAACACGGAGTAAGGATGTTGATATCCAGCGAGTTCATTCAACAGGCCCCTTCACACGTTCCTAACCCAATACCAAAGGATCAGTGCACGGGATCAGTTCAAGATCAGGTTATTCAAACCCCTGAGAATTGTAAAGCGATCCCTGGGCAGCTTTTGCTTTCTCAGGACTGATCAGAGCTGTCGGCTCTGTTATATACTGCAAGGGCCAAAGGGAACTCCTAGGGTCTCCAATTTTTTTCTGTCCAGCAAAAGATGTGTGTCTGATGTGTTTGCACTGTATGTGTGTGTTTGTGGGAGAAGGAGAAACTCAATTTACAGCATGTGGGTAACCACCAACTCAAAGCCAATTGGTAGAGAAACTCCAATATCTTTTAGTGAAAACATAGAGCACCTCTAGTTTATTATTTTCTGTCAGGAATCTGATGTTTAAAAAATGGGCGTAGTAAGTTTAAAGCTGCCCCATACTGTTATCAGCCCGCAGGGAGAACCTTTGGAGAAATGGGAGCTCTCTATCAAAGCATAAATACTCCAATTAAGAGACTCCACCGGATTGAAAATTGCCTTTGTGGGCAGCGGCATACTTCTCTTCTCTGCTAAAAAGCAGCAACTTGCATCACAAAGTTTTTTTTTTTTTGCATATTGGCACCCTTTGAAATCCTCTAATGCCTCATTTAAATGTGTCCTAAACATGACATGTTTGATACTATGTAACTCCACTGATGGATCACCTCAGTCTGGACCCACTCATAAATCCACGTTCAATGGCATGTTCCTCTCCTTTCACCATTACCCCTTGTGCCTGCTGTCATCCGGCTGTCGTATGTCTGCAGAGTTACACTATGCACCTGTCAGATACAATTTATGGCAAGCAATTTGTTTTGTACCATCGGAGTTGCAGTTTCTTGAGAACTTATTTTCTTGTATTTGTTGCCCATTAGACATGGAAGCATCTTATTCTATTAGTGTCTGAGAGTGAACATTGAATTGTAATTTGTTTTGTGTTCAGATAGGTTGCAAGATTTTTTATATATATATATATATATATATATATATATATATATATAGAGAGAGAGAGATAAAAAGTTCAAAACATAGAGACAAGGCTGTTGTTTTTGCTTAGTTCCTGAATCGTTAACATTTTGGAGGTACGTAGTCTTCTTTGGACAGGAACATTAGATGACTTGCGATGAGCTGTCACCAGCTTTGTTTGATACAATTAAAAGGAAATGAAATCACAGCAATTAGTTATTTGTTCTGTCTCATTGTTGCATGACTGCGCCGCCGCTGCTGCTTGTGCTCTCAGCTAGGATTATCACCCCTAAGAGGGGAAAGCATTACAAAATGACAGCCTCTCATGTCGAACAAGTCAAGCTGATTTAGTGAATATTGAAGAGGTTCCCACCACATGTTCTCTTGCATGTTAAGGGAGCAGCGTTAACCTTGTTTTGATTTGCATCTCCTTTGCAATTAAGATAATATGTCGTAATTACAATTTTAATGTACCGCTGTGAGATTTTTGATAATTATACAGAATTCTCTGCGGTGATTTTCTCTTGCTTGCTTGTCTTGACAGATGAATTCATGGCTGATTAGATCACTGCTCTAATCAGATTTGGGCTACATTGTATGATATCTTCCCACATGCCTCTGTAAAGCGTTACTCAGTGTAACTGTGAAAGTGTTATTTTGACAACACATATGTTCGATACACAAATTGTACTTTCACAAGCAGCAGGTTGCTCCATAACAACCAGCAGAAAGCTGGGGTGGAACTTCAGTCTGCCAGACCCATATAATTAAGCATAAAGGCTGGTTAGTTGAATACAGGGTAGAAGTGAAGTCTTGTGCTGTGTCTGAAATCACCCACTCCTCTACTCATGCAGTGTTCTTTACATAATACACTCAGCGGTTTGCTCCTATTGTGAACAGTACATTTGGGACATCACTGACAGGTGCGGTGTCGCATCACATCATGCCATGGCTCTCTGTTGTATAATGTTTTTTGGCTAAAAACGTTACATTTGATTCCATTTCAAATTTGGACACAAATAAAAGTAACTCAACTAAAATGGCAGAAAGTAAAAAAGTCTTGGTCTAAGCCGCTAATAGGTGATAAATTGACCTTTAAGCCAATGTAAGGGTGGAGATTTAGGAATTGAAATTGCAGTGAGACAGCTCATTACTGCTCACAGGTTAAAATGCTAATGTTACCCTCTTAGCCTAAATTTTAGCATGTAATATACAGTACATGCTGTACATCTGGGCTGTGTATCATATTGCTATTACTAACATTTCAGTTGTTTATCAAGTACAGATACCAAACCATTGCAAGGAGTTGTTAACTTTTCATAATCCTATAAATTGAATGTTTAGCGGTTTCAGCTGTTAACCGTTAACCGTTTTACCTGTAACTTGTCATGATACATTATACAGTAGTATTAGTGATGTTATTAATGTTAGAATTATAAAAGTAGCTTATTTCATAAATTGAATAAGTTAGATGGCACTGACACTGCTAGTAAGACAAATGTGACCCCACAAAACAATCAACATTTATGAAAAGTGGTTGATAAGTGATTGTTTTGTATTTAGTAACTCTAACGTGAGTATAATGAATGAATGTCTGATTTAATTGGTGTTTTTCAAGTAGGCCAAACTGGCATTTTAAAATGTATGTGAAGCAGATTACTCTATAACCAGGATAATTCTACTTAATGCATATTTCATCAGTATGCTCATCCTCGATACATTAGCTATGGTTGTTTGTTGTGTGTCTGCCTGTGTTTTCACAGTGCCGTTTCCTAGCTGCTTGTTTTATTCAGCACTAGACAGCGGCCAATATTCCCCTTGGCTTTTTCACTACAACTGTACAAACCAGTCAATATTGGCAGGAGAATATTTTCCTGCCCCAAGTTGCCACAGTATCAATACTGGAGGATGGTAACAGGGGCCAGGGTAAATGAACAGAGATCTGCAAAGAAAAACTAAACCTGAGACCTCTTTGTGGTGCGAAATTGGCCACCACAAAAGAATTAATGATGGATCCTTCCAGCATAATTGTCTAATTATGCCGGGCAGATGGGGCACTGCTTTAACTAGGACACATTGTGCTACCTCTCCAGACTCTTCACAACAAAAGGCAAACCAGTGTGACTGCCTCTTCAGCAGTGAGTGGGAGGGAGAGTGAAAGAAAGAAAATGGAGAGAGAATAGAAGAGAGGAGGGTGAGGGAAAAAAAAATGGGTCTGTCACCAAGCCATTCCTCTACTCGATATGTTACCACAGAAACAAATGTATGGTGTAAACACTGCGTGGATCGCAGCTCCTGGGAGGTGAATCACTGCAGTGTAATGAGGTTGGTTTACATGCTGCTTCTCAGCTTCCCTCCCAGGCTAACTCAATACCTAAACCCTCTAATTAAAGAGAATTGGTCACTCGATAATTGATCACATCGGTTGCCTCAACATACGCCTTCACTGTAAGGCTCCATGATACTGTTTAAAAGAGCGGTCTGCCTGCTTTGTCTCCCGGGAAGGAAGAGAGAAGGGAAGTGCTAGAAGGGAGGGGTAGGAAGGGATGAAACAAAGGTAAACATGTAAAGAAATTAAATCTCCATTCTTGAAAGCTGCTGTCAAAGTAGCAGTGGGACTAGCAGTAGAATATCACATATCAGTCTCAAGGGTCTTTCAGGCTCTTCAGCTGTACGTGGCAGGCGGTGGGAATACTGCCAGTCTTTGGAAGCATTACTTTCTGCATCAAAAAGTTATTAAAGGGACATTACATTATGTATGACTTGTATTCACCTCTATCTAAAACCACAGGAATTACAACAGCACTGAAGAGACTCTGGGCCCTATTTTGAATCTAAGCGCACAGCGTAAAAAACATCGGGCGCAGGTGCGTTTCGGGCATGTACGAATCCACTTTTGCTAGTTTAAGGGCGGATAAAAGGGTCCGTGCGCCAGGCGATGGTTCAAAAGGGTTGGACTTAGTTTCTTAATTAATCTTATGTGTGTTTTGGGCGTAACATACAATAAATCAATCAGTGTCATCTCCCATTCCCTTCAAAAGCCAGGTGCGTTTGTACCTTGGCGCATCGCGATAATGATGGTGGATTTGCTAAGCAGGAAGGAGAGATTTTCAGGAGAAGAAACTGATCTGCTTGTGCTTGAATTGAAAGCGCAAACAGATCATATCATTTTACTTAGGCGCTGTTAAAATGTCCGTTGATGCATTGACTTGTATTATTTTCTGTTGAAGCATTTCTTAATATACTAACTTTCTAAACAGTCAATGAAAATGTCTATATTGTACATATTGTATGTAGTATAAAATTAGGACAAAACATCTGGAGCTGCTCTTTGGAGCCTGTATTGTAACCATTAGAAGCACTTTCTGACTGGAGGGATTTTTGCAGTTCCTAGAACATAACAATCCTAGAACCCTTTTTTCTTGTATTCCAACTGGACCAATTTGGGAATTTTTAAGTTTTTCTGACTCCTGTAACTCTTTCAGCTCCTACTTCAGGGCTGGGTCTTTTCACTGTTCCCTTTTTTGCATAGGAACCTAAGTCAATGAAAGTCGGGTTTCCGTTACAGACAGACCAACAATGGGACAATTTTAACAATTTTTGCCACCTTATTCATCACTGGATTAACTTCTGAGCATGTTTTAGGTGAGAAATTAACTTTTTAGATTTTGAATATAGGTAGTGCTGCAAAAATCGTTGCCAAATTGATATTTTGCTTCAAAGTTTTTGGCGTTGAGAAGGTCCATAAAGTGATGCGACACCCAGCCGCCGCCTGTCCGGGCCGCTAGCTCGTCACTCGGCCAGTCATGCTCGGAGACCCTGCTGTAAGCTGGAGGTCTCTCAGACCCGTCTCGTAAATACGAGGCTTTTATTTTGCCGTTGACTGTTTGGTTAAATATCACAACATATCACACACAGATCAACGGGAATCTGTGGTTAACTGTCTTTTCGGAGTTAAACTCCACAAGGTTGCCGGCCGTTATACACACACACACACACACACACACACACACACACACACACACACACACACACACACACACACACACACACACACACACACACACACATGCACACACAAATCCACCCACACACCGCCTGCTTGATTTCTTATTTATTTAGTTCATACTTTTTTTTGGGTTTCTGATTCTTCTGACACTATAAAGACCGATTCTGTGCTTGCGTCACTCCCTTACCCCTCCTACCACTTCCTATGGCCAGTGCGAATGCAAATTGCAAAACCGGTTTTGGGGAGAGTAGTTAGTAGAACTGTTTAGAAGTGGACTATTCCTATAACATGGTTCCTGTAACCATCTGGTCGGCTTTTGCGTAACAACAGTGCAGGTGTATGCATAGTTTTTCTTTGCTTGGTTTCCCCCACCAAGCTCCTCTTTTCCGTTTGTGTCTAGTCAGAAGGATATTATTGACCTGTGTTATCTTCACCACTGAGGTCCATCACTGTGTTTTGAAGCAGGCAGACAAGAAGTGACAGGACTGACTATTGAGCATCTTTAGGACCTCTGACATATAGATTTCCTCTGACTCCCTGTGGTGTGTGGTAATTGCAGAGTTTCAAAAATTGATTTATGGAAAGTAAATGTATCATCAAGACTGGGGCTGGTTTGGTGGGGGGGTTGACAGTGAGCAGACAGAAGAAGGAACAGGGCTGTTGGAAAAACATAACAAACTGTAGCATGTATCTGGGTCTGGAGTAAATACCCAGAGTACACCTGCAGAGCAAACAAGCAGGTTATTATAGACGGACCTGAGCAGGTGTGGTGGGGTCAAGGAAGATGTACGACTGCAGTCAGTCTGTTGAGCTAATTTCTCCTGAAAGGTTTTTGCTGCTTCTGTTTGCTTGCCTTTACTTGTTCATTAGCACACCAGTGCAGTATCGTGCCGCTTAACTGTATCAAAATTATTGAATTAGTAATTTAAAATTACATAAGAATTACTCCCATTAAGAAATAACATCAATCATTTGTTCTCTTTTTTGTGTATGTCATTATTACCTATATTTCATAAGGCCTACTAGGTATAGAAGTGTGTAAAGGCTATAATTCAGGCTTTTTCATTTAAATGCCTTTTTGAGTCGAGTCACCACAATAATTAGATCTATTCTATAAGTTACCTATCATTTGTATTTATGAGCTATACAGCAACCTAGCCCTGACCTCAGACAAATAATTATAGTTTTCCTTGGCCTGACGTTTTGGTACAGAATGATCTGATCAGTCTGTCATGTCTACAATGGCAGCAACCCATTTGGCAATTCACCAAAGAGAAACATATTATTACAAAGTGGGTGTAACTTCCTTGTGCCAATCACAAAGTGCTGGTTTGGCATTTCTGAATTCCTGTGGCTGGCAGCTGTTAGCGATTTCTCTGACAACCTCTTAAAGAAGCCTGTGCTGGGGCTTTCCCATCATTAACAATTACATAAAAAAAATCTTCTCCTTGCATGCACACTCACATACAGTAACTTTACACATGAGAGATTCAAGAAAAATAGAAGACCCTGTACATCGTGTGAAATAAAGAGATGCAAGAGGGCTTCAGGTAGTACTGTGTATTGTTAAATGAGGCAGACAAAATGTTAGAAATACTCTTAAATAAAATAGAGTCCATTGCAACAGCACAAACTACACCATAAAGTTGAATCAACACCTCTCTGAAATAGTGTTAACAACTAAAAATGACAAAACACTTGCTCTCCCACGGCTGCATAATCCTCTAACTTCCGAAATATTAGTTATTACAATTCAATTTATACATGTTTAAAAATGTGGTATTTTATCTGAATCAGCACCAATATATAGATTGTGAGAAAATAGCCAACACTTTCTATCTTGGATTATTTAAGGATAAACCAGCTGATGTTCTGTGTTTTTATATTGTTTTTTATACTGTTATTCAATACAAAAAAACATAGAATAACATCAGCTTATCCTTTTTAAGAAGTACATTAACACATTCCTGGAAATGCACCAAACATTGATAACTTTTTCCCTGGCTCATCGGCCAACTTTTCACCAAATTTCATACTTAAGTGTATAAAGGCATAAGAACAAGCAACGCTTGTTAGCGTCCTGCTTATTTAGTCTTTCTGCAGAGGTTAGGGAGTGAAGTTAAGTTATTGAAATTGGTGGCCTTTTGCACTCATTGGTTTTCATTTCAAGGGTGTGAGAGAGACACAGCACTTCCCCCTGTCTCCGAGCAGATCCTTTGTGCTGTGTTATTGTAGTGGTGGCCTTGGTTCTTCTCTAAAAGCCTTCTTTCAGTGCAGATTCTTACAGGCAGGCAGCCTTGTAGTGTTGGCTAAAAAAACTCCTTGAATCTGCTTTTGCTAAAGCCAATAGGGCAGAAGGGTGCAGGTGCTGCACTAAAATTGGTTTGGTTTTTGCGTAAAAAGTAAAGTGTCTCTCTCTTAACAGTCTCTGTAACAAGAATCAGCTCCTTCTGCTACAGTTTGGGGTTATAGTTTCACTGGAATTAAAGTCTGTTTATAATGTGCGAAGCAAATGTACAGTACGAATTGGATTCTGATACTAGACTGTATATATTTGGGTTATGAAGATTGCTCAGATGGGGATATGTGGCCATTCCAGTAAATATTCAGTGTGGGATAGGAGTTAGATGAATCAGTGTTGGCCCACGATCACTTTTGAAAGATTATTATGAGACTGTGATTTCAAGGAGAAAATGAACTGAATGAGATCAAATTCATTTTTTTGGCAGAAGGAGAGGCTTGTTGGCACACAGAACAATATCTAAATAGAAATCACATTTTTCACTCAAGTTAGATTTAACTGGAGTGCATTGTCCTCTTTTCTGGCTCAGGAACATTGCCGTCTAGAATGTGAAAGTTGCAGACGCAGAGTTTCGGTATATTAACATTATTGGCAAGCAGGGTGTTATATCTGGCAAGGAAAATCCATTTTGAGAGAGTTTGGAAATACTGTATATGTAAAGAGCATCTACCACAGACCTCAGTTTCTTCTCTTAACCTGCAAAGCGTTAAATAGGTCAGTAATATTTCCCTTCTTTTTCGGTGGTGTTTGCAAAACGCACAGGATACAGGACCAAATCATTAGTGTGGAAGGAATCCAGAGAATTAATGGTAACCAGGCAGAGTCGAATGACATTGTTATTGCAGCCGTTCCCGGGAAAGTGAGGGGAGCTGAAAATTTATATTTGATTTATAGCGGGGTTTGAATTTATGTTCCAACTTTCAATAGGAAAGTAAGTGAGCTTTGCCTGGCTTCTCACAAGAGAGGGCCCCACAGCATCTGGTGCTGGAAACATCTCTGTATCAAACGGAGATCCTTCTAATTTCTCTTTGCACTGCTTAACCACCAAGAATTGACACCTGTAGGGGATATAGTATTACTATGATTATTGGACTGAATTCAAGTCTGAGCCTTGAGCAACTTTGAGATGAGTGAAAAACAGCTCTTTGAAGGAAACGTCAAGCAACAGTTTACTAGACACACTTTATTTTTGTTGTGTCCTAGCTGATTACCTAAAATCCACTTCTACTCTATTCATGATTGTAAAGATGGAGCCAAGTCATTATTTACCTTGGTTTAGTATGTACTAAATGCTATTTGATAGCTTGAGTGACTGCTCAGCATTGCAAGAGGTATGGCAGTGATATAAAGATCTTAGATTTACTCTGCTCAAGTGCTTTATTTATTGGGAGTTCTTTTTGCAGCAGTTCGTCGTCGAGAGCAGAAATATACAGCTCACTGTCACTGTGAGTGTGCTTTGAATCCCTGAAACATGGTATCTTCACATTATTATCTGCTTAAAGTGATGAAACGAATACCATTCTTTATGGTTTGGTAATAACTGCCTTATTTTTCATAGGGACGCAAAGTATTATTTATCTCTGGCAGTGTTCATAAGGATTAATGATGCATAACTCTGTCAGAGTTGTCTGGCACACAGCACCAGCCGAAGGAATCTGGAAGGTTATCAGAGCAATAAATCCCAAGTTTTCTGCCGTTGTTTGTCACAATGCACTGCAGCAGCCAGTAGTTATGATGGTTCTAGCTTGTTAACCCCCCCCCTCCCCCCGTAAGCCATCAGAAAATAACACAACTTGTTTAAGCGGCCAATTGATAAGGTGGAATTTGATTGCACAACCTAAAAGTTAAAAGCATGCACCTGTACTTACATCTCCTTATTACGTTAACTCTGTCTGCTTCCAGCTGGATGACGGGGTGTAGATAAGTAGCGCGCTGCAGACTCTCTACACCTCTGATGTTCGTTCTTGGCAATGAGAGCACAAGCACAGTCTGCTCAGTCTTGCATTTTAACTGTTTTGTCAATTGCCGTCATCCGATTCTGTTATGTCTATAAACTGAAAATTAAATTAGGTGTGCAGACTGTTAACACAAGTTCAATCTATACCCGCCCAGCAGCAGTGTTTCTTTCATCATGGCTTATTTTCTCTGTTTAATTTATTGAATAAATTGCCCCTTTAACTTGCCAAGCAAGAGGAAGCCATCCATGTATTGTCCATGGCAGAGAGCGAGATTATGTCTATAAGTGCAATGATGGGGCCTTTACTATGGCGTGCTCACTGACTGAATGGCATCCTTCTCAAGGTCAGGCCAGAGCTAAGAGCTATTTTCTGCTTACCTGTGCAGCCAGCCGGCCACAGAATCTGCACCCAAACTGCCTTTACACCAGCGAGCTTAGTAAGCGGAGAAGCTCATCACTGATATTTCCAGCTGGTAATATGAAGAGAAACCTCTTTGCCTGCAGAAAAGGACACAAAGGCATGAGTAATATGATAAAAGGGATCTTGCTACAGTGCGTAAAGACATTAGGATTGTTGTTTTTCGATCTCCGCCAAGGGCCTAATCATATCCTCCCATTGTGTCCCTGTCAAAGTGAACCAGTGTGTTAAATGTAAATCTGTCTGCGGCAAACATTCAGACAGGGTCAGAGGTCAAACTGGGAGCACAGCTGTTTTGTCTGCCCATTTTGATGAATGCAAAGTGCATGCTGATGCTAGCCTAGGTTCCTCAAAAACGCATGCATCCAGCTGAAATAATGCAACATGATCACCATTGACGGAATTTGTGGCAGTGTCTTTTTAAGCTGCTTATGTTCAGCAACCTATTTTATATATGTCCAAAATGCTGCAAAACAATATATAAGTATCAGTAGCCTGTCGATGGATATAGCGGGAGATTAAGGTTAATAATGTCTGGGCTGGATAGTCTTTGTTGAATAATCTTGATTTATCATTTCGCTGATGGAAAATTGTCAGAAAAATGCAGCCATAACACTCATTAGAGCCCACTTCCTCCCAGCTGCTAATGTTTTGAAGTGAATTTTACGCACCGCCACATTGAATTTAGCAGGGCTTGACCTGTGCTAAGCCCTCAACCGCGGCTGTCATTTGGCGTATGTTTAAAAAAAAAAAATCTCTTCTGTAACATGGATCACCCGCACTGTCACAGTATCCAGGGAGGGGGGGCACTGCCACCTTCGTGAGATCAAAGCACTGTGCAAATATGCCATACTGCATACAGGGGAGTTGTTGGAGGAGGTGGGG
>NC_048427.1:7772859-7804575 GCF_013103735.1 Etheostoma cragini | reverse complement strand
ACCTGTGTAGGGGCCGAGCACAGCTGCACTCTTACCAGCTGGAGCCCACGGACCATAGACAGGATTATGGGCTTTAGCTGCAAAGGTCCCTCATCATCTTTCCGCCTGAACCTTGTATGGCAACAACCCCTGCCAACACAAATGCCACTTTATGATCACTTAATAACACCCCCATCCGCACACACACACACTCAGTGAATCGGCTCATGGGCTTTTATAGTCGCCAATGTCTCAGATAAATAGGTCAGACCCCAACAGTCTGGGACTCCCAGTCCATGAATCTAGTGTGGAGGCATTTTCTCCTCCCCCCCCTTTCAAAGGTATCACTGTACGGCCCGCCATTGTGAAGCTTCTGTAACCACGCTCAGCCCCTCATGCCTACCAGGTAAACCCGTCTGCCTCTTTGCTGCTGCGATAGGGAAGTTTGGCTCTGACTGACTGAAACAACATCACCTTGTTTATCCTGTAAATAATTCTCCCCTCCCGGGCAACAAAAACAAAATCAAGGTTGTGTGTTTAACAAGGGAGGCAGGGAATGAAGAGGAGCCAAAAAGAAGAAATCAGGTGTTTCCTTTTTAGATAAACTTGCCGCCTGGGGACAGCGCCACATCCCTGCTGATTTGTGTGTGTGTGTGTGTGTGTGTGTGTGTGTGTGTTGAACTTTGATTGCTCTCTGAAGAGAGCGCAGAGATATTGTTGGGGACATTCTTGTCGTTGTTAACATCAGAACCTACGGAGTGTGTCAGCAAGTCATAGGATTTGATGCTTATCGGGGGTTGTTCCTGGGAGGTGTCTTCTCCCCTACTGCCGTCCAGTCTTCCAAACACGTGAATGCAGAAACGCAAGCTGCCTACATTTGTATTGGTGTCTTGTCTAACACCACTCCCCTGGGGTAGTGTACAAGTTTCTAGTATCGATGGACTGTTTATTTCCTTCTCACTTGTAGCATCCTCTCCCTTTTTTTGTTGGGTTTTAAACAATTGCTTATGTCCTGTACATTGCGGTCCACATGTATTTAAACAGTGACTCACTTATTATTGTGTTGGCTCTGTAATCGAGCACATTGGTTTCAAAATAACACAATTGGTATTTTTCCATGTACCTCTCCACATTTTCAAATTGAGAATAAAAAGAAAGTCAGAGAGTTACGCTATACTCACAAGAAATGCCGGAGCTGTCTTCGCATATCGTGGAGAAACAATATATATCGGGTGCTGTGGTGGCCTAGAGATGTAAGGAGCTGAACCACAATGTCCCCAGTTTTTGTCTGGCCTGGGACTATTTCCTGTCATCTCTTCACTGTCAGATATGTAATTAAGGCATAAATTACTTAAAAACCGTGTCTTCCTTGACTTTTACTGTAGACAAGCCACATGTATCTCATTGTCATTTCCATGCCCTTAGACATGCCTCCCCAACCCACCCCACACAACCGCACACACACACATACCCCCCACACACACCGCTCTATCAACAGTGGCTGATTACAAATACAACACACTATGCATAGATCACATGCATAATACAAATCATCCTCTTAATCGCCATCTTAAGTAAAAATCAGCGATAAAAGGCCATCTTCAAAGTTACTTGATTATGTAATCCTGTTACGGTCTCAAGTCTATTTGCATAACAATAGTTGTACTGATGAGGAAATGCATCTCCATCTTCAACTAATCGCACTGGCACAAGTCCCTGTTGTTCACTCTATGGAAATAAATGTAAGCATGTAAACCGTGATCACCTTTTAAAGGGTCTATGAAATTGTATTATTACTTCCTTTTAATATGATTTTATTCCCTTAGAAATGGGTTGTTGTGGTGGGATATAGCACAATGATGGATCGAAGTGTAAAACAATGCTACATCAGGGTCGGTTTGATTCTATAGGCTGGTCTTCTTGGTCATGCCTACTTACTATTGCAACACAAGATCCTCATTGAAATGCATCTCATTTCTAGGAAGAAACAGTTTTCCAAGAAGTTAAAGTCCCAGTTTAAAGGGCTCTTTAAAGCCAAGAGTCAGTCCCTTATATGCAGTTGTTATTGAATTTCAGATAGTATGCTAAAGTACAGCCAGAGCAATAGGAAATGAGTCACTGTCCAAATGCTTGCCGATTGCAGAGTACACTTGTACATCATTAGAGCATCAGTCAGCTTTATGTTGCCCTGAAGCCAGAGCCTAAAGCTGCATGACAACTGTGAAACAACCATTACAAAAGGAGAATTGAGTAGTAATACACAAGCCTCCCCACCATGCTGGTGTGTCAGCAAGGGACGAGCCAGGCACTGATTGGAAGACAACTCGGATCTGGATATTTGAAGCTGATATTGGGCCGGATTCCCATCGGGCTACATGCTATGCCTCTCCTTTGAGTGTTGATTGCAGAAAGGAGACTGTGGTTGACTGATCTGAAAGGAAATTACTGGAGAGAGCGCTTATCCATGCCTTTGACTGATAATCAGGTCATTATCGTGTTGATCATTTACAGCTCTCTTGCCTGCTCTCTATTCTTTTAGCTGTGTCACTGAAGCAGTGCACAGAGACTTTTAATGGCTTGGCAGGGAGCCCGCTGTGGTGAGGCAGGGTTAAAGCAAGCATGCTAGCCCTGGTTAGTCTCCACTTTTACACAGTACAGGTCTCCACCCCACTTATCAACCCTCCCAGGGAAGAGAAAAAAATTAAAGAAAAACAACAGTAACAACAACATATGCAACCCTAACGCGAGCAGCGCCCTAGCACCCCAACATGGCTAACTGTGCATGAAATTGCAGTGATTGGAGTTATTGACCAGAAGGCTCCAGCCCCTGAGAGGACAGGGAATATGTTGGTGGTTGGAGGAGGGGTGAGGGTGGCTTGTGTGTTACCTGATTGAGTGAAAAATTCTCGGCCGGTTGCTTTGATGCCCTGCGCTTTACAGGAAAGAGTGATTTAATGGAAGCTGCCAGACCTCATCAATGTCAGCGCTCGTGTTGAGGGCCCTCTGCTCTGCCGTGCTTTATATAAAAGCGTTTGCCATGACAGGTCCTGATGGACAGATGTTTGCTAGTTGTTTTAACTGCACAGTAAAAAGTAACACGGATATCAGCCCCCACCTCTGACTCGAAAAAAAAAGGTTGGGCAGTGAGAGGAGGCTGTTACAGGCTACCCTGGGGTCTAGTGCCTTTGCCCTTAGCTATTTTAGGCCTCTATAAATAACCTTATTGAATTTTGCTGGGTTGATAATCCTATAATTAATGTGACCATCATTAGGCACGGACATGTTCTTCTCAAGAGGACCCCGCTGGTGAGGTGAATTGAGGAGACCAGAGACTTCTCCTCTCTCCTTGTTTTTAAGGATGAACTGAGTAGTGTGAGAGGTTGGAAACTGGAGTGACGGCCAACCAGCTTTGAACTGCAGGATAACATACAGTGTCATCTATCAACACGCCACAAAGGCCCACTGTGCAGCATCTTCAGTAGATCTGAATTGCATTGGAATTACATCATTAATAGAGCAGAAATTATTCCCAGCAACTCTAGGAGAATACATTGACCCCTGAGGGAGACTAAAAACAAGACAATGTTTTTACAGGAGGAATATCTAACTAGAGGTCCCATTACCACTTCATCAATATACAGCTGCAAGTGAGCGGGGAGACAGAGGAAGAAGAAGAGGGTATGTAATAGCTTATAGTGCTAATGGCAGTCTGAGCGCTCAAGTCCCAAACATTCAGCCGCCTCATCTCATCTGGGCTGTGTAATAGCCCTCCTGGAAGCTGCCACGCGAAGCGGCTGCCACCGTAGTGAAGAGTGGCAGCTGCTGGATGTTGAGGAGCATGCCTAGGTCAGCTCCCCAAGTGGGGCTCATTGCAACCATGAGATGTCATAATTAATAACTATATCTGGGGTCTCCGGGGCCAGTATTATGAGTGAGATTATTTGGGTAAATGGTAGCCAAACAGAAAGAGACGGCAGACTTATTCTTCCCTTAACATAATGTATACTTATCATTTTGCCTGTAGCATGTATACCTTTGCAGCATCTCACCCCCTGCTTTTCAGGGATATTTTTTCTCGCTTGTTTGTATTAGGTTTCCCTTCCGTATTTAAACGTATCTAGAGATATGTCGCTTTGGTGTGTCATGGGAAGTTATTAATCGTTGGGGACCGGTGCTCTCCCTAGTAAAGTAAATATACATGAGCTGCTGTGAAAGATACAAGCTCCCAACACCTTCAGAGAAATCTTACAGTTTTCCTCTTTCTAACATCCTTCTCTCTCTCTCTCTCTCTCTCTCTCTCTCTCTCTCTCTCTCTCTCTCTCTCTCTCTCTCTCTCTCTCTCTCTCTCTCTCTCTATCTATCTAACATGCCGCCTGGGGGCAAATCTCACTCTTTCTCATCTGCTGCTTAATTTCACTGGAGCAGCCCTCAGTAATGAAGCGCCTTGATGTACATTTGCCAATTTCTGCCTCTGCCACTGCGGTATAATTGGGATGTGACTAAGCATGAATACCCAGCACAGGGTTGGTTGACCTCTCGGCGACCCCGCGAATAGCGCTTTTGTCATAATAGAGGTATTATCTCACATAATCTTGGAATGGAGAGGGATTGTCTGCAGGGTGCTGGGGATGGAAATGAATTGATATAACTCCCTGCTCCTGTGCACCACAGAGGAGGGGGGAAAAAAACCTCCAAGATAAAAAATTTTACCCATAATGAAGACATTTTCTTCTCATCTTTTCTGCTTTGTGTTTATTGGAGTAGGCGAGCAGCTTCTGGCAAAAGCAGGGGTGGGTTTTATAGGAAGGCAGGGAGTTTTGATGCTGTGGCACTATAGAGAATTTTTCTGTGTTTGTGTGTGTATGTCAGCTTATTCCGTGCGTGGGTGCACTGTGTACTCATGCACATGTTAGTGTGTATGTGTGTCTGTTAATGACCCTGTAAAATGACAAGCTGAGCTGGCAGTGAGAGTATAGCTGACGGTCAGAGAGGGAGAGCGAGAGGAGGTGGAGGAGGCAGGAGAGTTCAGATGGAGGTGGGGGGGGGTATAGTTGCGAGGTCCGTGGTTCCACTGTGATTCACCATGCTGTCATCAGAGGGACGGGGCCCCTGAGTGGCCCTCTCTATTCCCACCTGAGAGGCCTGCAAATGAAGGGGCCGCGCTGTCATTATTTACAGCCCGCAGCTCCTAACCTTGGATTTGGAGCTCATCACGGCAAAGAGAAAATCAGATAGGACTTGACGTGTACCCGAGCCAGTGACCTTGATAAGTGTGAGGTGCCTGCAGCAAGAGGTTAGGGAAGAAGAGCTCGCTTCTGTCGGCTTTTGCTGTGGATTTGCGCGTGTATGTTTGTACTTGTCAGCCAGGTGGGGAGGGAGGGGGGCACAGCTGAATGACTGAGCCATGACCCAAGATGACAAATGGTAGGCCTGCTCATGGGCCAAGATACAGCAGGCATATGTGGCAATATTACTGTTCATTTTGTTGGCACTGGTGCTGAAAAGATTAGCTAAGCAATATGATATCATAAATAATTATTAACTCTTAGTCGACATCAACAAAAAAATCAAATGACTGTTATTTTGATAATCACTTAATAGTTTGTCATTCCTAAAGCAGCTACTTCTAAACTTAACGTCTCTCTTTGCTGTTTTATATAACTTCTGAATCTTTTGGATGTTTGAAGATGGGAAATTATGACGGGGAATTTGTCATTAAAAAAAAAGAAAAGTGAAAATATTCATTGTCTGATTTTGTTAGCAGGTTAAAGCCACAAGGTCAGCTATGATTGTAAATTTGTCAGCCTTGGTTTAAAAACATACCTGACGCATGAATTTTTCCTGGGTAATTTTTTTTATTTGATTTATTTTTTCCATCTGAACTAGTTACCTAGAGACCAAAGGGGGGGGGGGAGTGCAAAATTACAGGGGAGAGTATCTCTGGATGGGTGATGAAAATGCATTTTTCTTCCCCCACCGAGATGCTATTTGGTCGCGTGAAATGATTAATTTCACACATATACAGGTCATCCCCAAAAGCAGCAACATCTCATTCACAAGGGGCCCCCGTCAGCAACAAAACAGGAGGCTGCAAGAAAACGAGCAAACAGCAGCACGTACTGTACGTCAATAAATCTTTGGAGGTTAAACCTGAGCGCTGTAGAATTTGAGCAGCCTTCTCATCAGGTAAAAGTCACTGAGTACATCAGGACTGTTGAGACCAAAAAAAATGGCCGACGAGTAGTTCAGGGAGGTTCCTGTGGTAGCAGACACACACACACACACACACACACACACACACACACAGTCTGTGTTTGCATAAGTAGGATGGAGCCTTGAATTATGGGGTTTGTGTAAATAAAGAGATGAGACTGTTTTTAGCACACATGGAAGAGGGAGTGCTTGGATGAGAATAGTGTCTCTATGTGGAGTGGAATCGGTCTTGGGTTGTTTACGACAGCTCGCAGCCCTCGTATATCACAAGCAGTATGTTTGCTGTGAAGCTACAGTTTGTATGCCATCTGCCTTAGCTGAACTTGACCCTTCAAACAGACTTATATTTTGTAAACTGAGCTCACTGTAACTGCTGTTTTTATTTTCTCTTTCCTAGTGGATGATCCAGAAACCCCACAAGGTGGCTACTTTCTTCGGGTGCATCGGTACTGACCACTTCGGGGAGATCCTGAAGAAGAAGGCCGAAGAAGCCCACGTTGACGCACATTACTATGAACAAAACGAGGAGCCAACCGGTACCTGTGCCGCCTGTATTACCGGAGACAATAGGTTAGCCACCTTTCAGTTACCCCTGACCAAGAAATGACCCTCTCGCTCAGATTTGAAATAGTCCTTCTGGTTCATTTTTACATCTTCAGGCAGGCAGTTGACTCCTCGGGGCTGGAAGTCATAACAGGGAATCATAGCTCAGCTTACACATCAAAAGGAAAAAGAACAGCTTGAGTGTGTTTTTCCAGGCCCCCACTCAGTCTCTGCCGCCCCAGTGGGTTGTCATCCATCTATAGGCTGACAGTAGCAATGTGTTCGAGATGGCTGGGCTATCCCAGCTCTCACCTGTCAGCCTTCTCGGCTGTTAAAGGGGCTTTGGCATCTCTGGCGACTCTCATGCTAGCATCATCATCGGCACATCTGAGACAGCAGAGGTCAAAGCCCGCGCGCGCGCGCGCACACACACACGCACACACACACACACATATATCACTAACAGTGAGGGCTCCAGTTCATGATAGACCAGGTGTGGATCAATAACCTCCTTCTCTAAACACCCTCCTCCTCTGCAGCCCTTAATCTGCTGCTACTGGAGTTGTCAGTCAGTCAACGGCGGGACCTCGGCCGCCCCGGGAGCCCGCCCCACTGAATGGTCTTAGTCGGATTGTTTGATGTGACTCTGACACCTGAAAAGGTCAGGTGCCGTGCTAAGGGAGACAAGCTCTGTAATATTTCTTACAGGTGTTTAACAGACAGCTCAGGAGGCCGGAGGAAAGGTCGCCAGCAGACCCAGATTGGAAGGCTGATGGCTTTGAAGAATTGAGTACCAGTACGTCAGACCCCAGGCGTTGATTAGTGCAAATCTTCAAAGAAAAAAAAAAAGTCCCACTCATACTCAATCTGACCATTCTGAGATCTGTGAAGATGCTGCATACAAATAACGTTTTTAAGAAATAAGTGTATTCAGTTCTTACATTTTTAAACAAAGGTTCAATAAAACAGTCAGTCCAGGGTCTAAGAGATCATGCAAACCAAATTTTTGGCCAATTATATGCTTTATCGCGATAAATTGTGTTAATATGTGAACAATTGATACATATGACGTAGGATGTGCAGTTAGCTATAGTTGTCCTTGTCACCATAGTTTAATACGAGGAAATGTCATTATGGAGATTGATGCTTGGTTTTTATTCCAGCTTGGCTGTAGAAAACTGGTGATTGGTGAAATTGGCAAACATTTTTCCCATTTTGACCAGTTTTGTGTAGTAGTGGCAAGATCTTTCAAATGTTGTAGAATTTGAAAAATTGCAAATTCCTGGACGGACCGATCAGTGATTTGTTTCCCAGTAGCTTATTGTAGTGTTTTAGTATCACATCTAAAGATACTGTATAATTTGATCTAGCTTATATTTAAGAGCGCTGAGCTTTAATCATGTCTGTTGGACTTCCTCAGTAATGACACTCATTTTGTCTTTCATGCTTGTTCTAACCTTTTGAGTCCATTACTGCAGCTCAGGTCAAGTGCAGTCCTAATCCTGCTGTCATATCGTGGACATCATCATCGCACTTTGATCAATTTAGCACACTGTTACTCTTTTCTTTGATGCTAACCATGGTGAGCAGATTTTCCGCGTGGACCTCTTGCTGTAGCAGCACCCACCTGTCATATGGTTGCCTAACAGTTCCCCCCCTAAGTGATGATGGTTGCACTCATTTTGATGGACGCTCATAAAGCGACTGCACACAAGGCCTGGCTATGTTAAGATAATGCCACCTCCATCACTTCCTGTTCCCACCACTCACTACTCAACTCAAGTGTTCATTTAGTAATGCATTTCTGTTGTTTTTCCACCTTTTGTTAGCAATGGACCACTTTAACATGTGATAATATGAATAATTTGTGGCTCATTGTCAGCTGTGAAAATCCCTCTGCTTATTTGAATCTCTATTTCTTGGTGTTTGCAATAATCCCCTTTCTTTTTAAAGAAAGAAAATAAAGACATCTAAATCACTTTATTTTACCTTTTATCCAGACATTCTAAGAAACCATTATCGTCCTTTTATATTGAGAAAGAACAAAGGAAAGTCTGGGGCCCGAGTGTTTTTAGGGATGTTTTTGAGACAAAATTAAGATGGATGATAAGCGAGGTGGAAGATTTATGGGGTCTGTCTCGGCAGGTCCCTTGTTGCTAACCTGGCAGCGGCAAACTGCTACAAAAAGGAAAAACACCTGGACTTGGACAGTAACTGGGAGCTGGTGAAGAAAGCCAAGGTCTATTATATTGCGGTAAGTGAGACTTTCTACATTCAAAATGACTGTTCCCCAACTCTATTGCCAGAAGAGGACATAATGTTAAGAGGCTTTATTCAAGAAATGCCCGTGCGCACATTTTGCATTGTCAATATATCAATTCATCCTTTGTCGAGTGTAATGAGCTGTTACCTATTGAGACAATACAGCTCCGTTCTCCCCATTTCCCCCCACGAAACTGCAGCACAGTGTGAAATTGTTGTACATGTAATGCATTCATTCATTTCTTTCTACGTGAAGAAAAGCCAACAGGTGCTGTGAAAGTGTGAAAATTGATTATTCAAGTTCATTCGGCTATACCCCCTCCTTAATAATCTTCCCCCTACAGACAAAAAAACACACACACACACAGATTGAACAGGACAGATGTGCGCTTTGACATTCAACCACACACTCAAGCTGCACCACTGAGGTAATGTCTTTACTTACAGCTTCTGGAGTAGGATGACCTGCCATGCTCATGTTTCACTGTTTGGGATTACATTTAATTCCGGCAGATCAACATTTTCTCTGATCTCAAGTCAAGATGATAGCTCTGAAATTGCACTGCATTCCACATCTTTAAGCGCTTCATTATCGGCATAAATCAGCATTATAGCCAAGCCATCAGCATACTCCTTGGCATATTGTCCCAAGTGAAATTCAAAATGGTCCTCCTGTTGCCCTCAAGCCCTCTAAACATGAGTGTACTGTAGTCTAATAATGATGGTTTCATAATTAGCTGCCCAGTTGCAGAAACAAACATTACAAAACCCTCCTCTCAACAAAAAGAAATGAGGAAAAAAAATAAAACAAACCGTCAGTGCTTGTGCCAGAAAGCAGATCAGTCAGTCCATCCTCCAGAGTTTGTGTGGTCTCATTTTTAGCCTCTGCTTCGCATTAGCAAACACGGCACATCCTCTGCAAATTGGCAGTTGGGTTTTGCCCACATCCGACAGTCTTGTGCGCAGGGAAAGCTTCCGTGGGATTTGAGGGGGGATAGAAGGGCCACAAATGGGTGTTTTGTCAGTGCTTGGAATCTCAAATGTCGTTTCAGCGTCCCTCCTGGGCCTCTTTGTCAAAACAGGGGGATCACTCGGTATTTTAGGGTCCCATTGGCACTTCTAAAATACTTAGCCAGATACACTGCCACAGCTATTCCCACTTAATACAGCGTGGCGTGTCTAGACCGGTGTTCACTAAGGCCTCTTCTCTCCATTAACCTTGTCGAGAGCACTCCGATGTATTTACCCAATTTACAGCCAGATTGTACATTTTCTCCCTCCCTCTCTCTCACTGTACCAACCTCTGCTGTGTATTAATGTGCTTTGTTGATTTTCATTAAACAACTGCTGGGTGGTATACGCAGTCTTGTACACTCTAATCTGTAAACGTAATTACTAAAACCCGTGCATGTGTGTATGTTAGCATGTTATTTGCTTGCACGTGCGTCTGTGTTTGTTGGAGCAAGTGTGTTAAAGAGGTGATTGATGATTCCTGGCAGAGGCTCTCAAGGTGCCTGCTACTATGTGGTGTGATTGGATGAAAACAGAATTATTAGAGGGCTCTTGCAGTCAGTCTGGCTCATCCAACAGCGGCGGCGGCGGTGGCGGCAGCAGCAGCAGCAGGGCTGGTGGCAGACGCAGAGCAGGGAGGCAGCACTGCCATTTCTCAAAAAGAAAGAGAATGTTGAACTCCTGCCAAATGTTTGGTGGCAGGCTGTTGCTAGGAAATCTGGGTCCTTAGGCAAATCGTTGCACAAAGACCAATAACAAAGGCGTGAGGGGGAAGAAGGAATGGCTAAACGCATTTCAGGCAGAGGATATCTCTTTTTTTTTTTGTTGAATGCCATCGCCACTGCAGTGATGTTTACAGTTATTTCTTTCCCCGACGATTGTAAACATCAGAAATGGAGGGTGGTGTATTGTGTGAAGGAGAGATGAGTGACTCTAATTGGTGGGGCTGATGTGTGCGTGCTGGCCCAGTTAGCCTCTTCTCCTTCCCTTCACTCCCTCATTCCTTCCATTCCCATCCCCCTTAGCCCTCTATGGACACCCCCCCCCCCCTCTCCTTTTGCTGTCTTCTTTGCTCCCCCCTCTCTCTCTTTCTCCCCTCTCTCAGACACACATACACTTGCTGCTAAACGCACACAGCATGCACACACACATTCTGCAGCATACCACTGGCTTGTTTTTCTTACCACTGAGCGCTTTGCCCTGTAATTTGATCTCCACTGCTTGATGCATCCTCCAAGATGCCACTTCGAATTAACCTATGGCGCCACAGCTCTCCTTAGCCTCGTCTAATAAAATGGGTCCCTCCTAACTTATGCCATTTACATTCAGGAAAGTGCTCGGCCCATATCATGGTCTTGCACGGAGCAAGTAACCAATACGAAGAAGAGGGGAGACGAACAAGACAATTGACTGTGAAAAGGCCTGTTAATGACTGGGCACAGATGGTCAGAAATAACCCAAGGATAGACGGAGGAGACACTCGCCTCTGCCAACCGGCCTGATACGCAAAACTCACCCAATGAGACACAAGCTGCAGTGCTGCTAGGTCACAAACCTGATCACAGCTGTGTACGCTGTTCGTTTACGCCTTCAGCTAATAGCGCTATCCCCATTAGCCTGCAAGAGGTTTAGCCTCGCCTGAGGAAAACAGCTAGCCAACCTTTTTTTTCACACAGCGCCGCAAGTTGAAATAGAATGCCTCACACTGTTAACACTGGCACACTGCATATAGCATTAATTGGCAGTTGTATTCTTGCCCTCACTGCAGGGGAAAGCTGAGTTCAGCTTCAGTCACCGTAGCATAATATGCAAGAAAAAGAGGCGAAGGGGAGGGCAAAAGCAGCAAAAAGCGCAATACTGGCACCACAAGCAGAACGTCAGCCTGCTTACACTCTGGAGTGGCACGCATACACACATTTATACACACACATTGTTACTCCGCCCCACCAGTCCCTGCAATTTTTGGCCAAAAAAGCGAAGAGAAAGGTTTTTCCTACACCCAACTAACTGACATCTCATCAGCCAGCCGAAGGGCTGATTAGCACTGAGGGGACTGCAGCTGTGTCTCTGTCCAACTCAGCGGACCAAACTGTCCTCACGCTGACCTTGAGTTTCCTCTTCCTCTATCTTTTTCTATCCTCTGCTCTCCTTCTACTTTCCCTTACACCACTGCACTTTATCTCCAATAATTCTCCCTTCCTCTGTCTCCATCTCCTCCCTCCTTCCACCCTCTCTTTTTCTTTCTTTTCTCTTTCCTCTTCTCTCTGTACTGCACCACTCTGCACTGCCCCTGTCCTTCCATATAGCCAGGGAGGGATCACGAGGCAAAATGCAGGCAGTGAAGAGAAAGAGGGAGGGAAGAGAGGTGGAGGGGTGGGGGGGGGAAACTGGCAGGCTCCCCCTTTGTCTGCAGGCGATCAGTTACAGTCTTGGTTGCCGATGAAATTTAATCCCCACCGCATTTACATGCCAAGTTTGACTTCTGGCAAGCCTTATTAAATAGATTTGTAAATCATTTCATCTTGATTAGAATCTGTTCTCAAGGGATCAACATTTTTTCGCCTTGCTTGTGTTTTGTTATGTGCACAATCTGTGCCCAGTGGTGTTAAAATTTGAAAGTCAAGCCTTGGTGGTGTTATTTTTCCATGCGAATGAGTGTAAGCAGTAGGTTTAGGGGACAAAGAGCGATGGGTGCCAAGTCCCGTCCATCACCGGCCAAGCCACTGTGTCAGCATGTGTGCCGTCTCTGGAGGGTCATGTTGGTGGGCGAGCAACGGCTATGATGTGAATTCCCTTTATTAGGCTGACACCACAGTGTCTTTAGCATGGCACAATGTCATTTCAAATTGTGTCTAATCAGATGGCATTTTGTAATTGCCAGCAAGCATCTTATGAATATGAATTCATAATTGTTCAATTACAAGCCGACTGCATCATATTTATTGGCTTTTTTTTTTCTCCCGCTGGCCTGGGCCAATTATAGGATTTAAATCTTGAGGCAATCAAGTGATAAGGGTGAGGCGTTTAGTGTTTGCTGTCACTATATAATTCTCTCGAATGTTAAACATGCATCTGGGAGGGCTGTATTTGTCAGAAGGCTGTGCGTGGAGGTGCACCTGCCTAATTGAGTGGTAATGAGCTGTCAGGAGTACGGGCTTGGTGATTGGCTCATGGTGGGGCGTCCCGTGCCAGTGGGACGTATGGGCTGGCCCAGCTCTGCTGGAGGATCAGACAGCTCCACAGGCGTGAGTGGGCGGAGCATGGTAAATTAGGGTGGAGAGGCCAAACGATGCAGGCTGCAGAGACATCCTGTGGCTTTTACTCATCTGTGGGATTTATTTAGGTTGTTCACAATTATCCTTACTCCTGATTTGGATGTTTTGCTTAAGTACTGCATTCTAAACATACTATTGCATCTGTTTCTGTTCATAGAAAAAACACAGTTCTAAGCTTTTTTGAAATCACTTTGGATTTACTACACACACTAAATGTGCTGTCTGTACTGTATTTTATTGTGTGTGAAATGTATGCATTGTTAAGTGTGAAATGAATGCAGTATAAAGTACTGTCCATATAATTCAAACTACTTATGGCTAATAATCCCACAATGCAATGCATCCCATTTTATAGATACAATTATAAATGGTATTACTCAACAGCTCAGTGATGAGTTGGTGTTGATGTAAAATGATGTCACAAATGTTTTACTCTAAAGTGTACTTTAAAGTAAACTAAGTGTCCATTAAATAATGAGGAAAGAAGGGAGGGATTTCAAACACAGCTCGGGAGTGAAATGGGTGCAGTTTGTGTTGTTTAGTTCCTTCATTTTAGTGTCCCACAGCGTCTTTAATACAACCACTGGGAGACACCAAAGTCAGAAATTTCTGAATCCTACTCATAATAGCTTTTTACTTTAAGTGTCAAACGTAACAGTACTTGTTATGCAGATTGTTATTTTATTATAAAGGCATTAAATTACTGGATTATTATTTGACAATATTTGAAACCCATATTTGAAGCGCATTGGAGTAGTTAGAGTATAAAGTTTGCCAAAAATTGAAATACGGATGTAAGGACAACATTTGTACAAAAACCTGTCCAGTACCTTTAGTAAATGCACGTCTTTCACCAGCCCACTGCCAATTGTTCAATATATTTATTAAGATACAACATAAACACAGTAGGCTTTAGCAAAAGCAAATAGATTTTGAAAATTGTTGTGGAGAAAGTTTACAGGATGCCAAGGTTCATTTCGTTTCTGTTATTATTGAGGGAAAGTTCTCATCACAATGAATGGAATCTATTTTGGTTTAGATTTGTGTGATTTATTTTTACTTATTTATTTATTTATTTGTAAGAAATGTGTGTGGAAATACTTAAAAGTTGGCAGGGCTGTGCTGGCTTTATTTTGTGAGTATTTATTTCTAGCATCTTAATTTGAACAACAACAACAACAACAACAGTGGGGAAAAAAACACTTTAATCCACTGTTTCTTGAGTAATTGCCTCTTGAGGGGGACACATTTTTGGACTCTGGCAGACTTCCAGGCTGTAGTCCATATTACTCTTCCAGCATGGAGTGACTCTCTCCTTGTACACCCACGTTACCTTGTAGAAACAGTTTTTCTTCTTCAGCAGGGAAAACATCGTGTCCTTTCACCCCGGATTACTGTGTGCATCTGCTCCACCGGCAACGAGTCTGTTTTCCTCTGCCTTGCTGTAAAATGGATGAAATAGTTCTGACTTAATGATATTTCTACTTTCCATCACCTTGTCCCTTTGCTCTTTCGTCTACATCAAAGCTCTCAGTGTGTGTGTGTGTGCGCGTGCCTTTTTATTCATGAGACCAAGTTGTGAAACATAGAATAATGTTTCAGTCCTACAATGGGATGTTGTGACCATTTTGTGTGAGTTCTGTGGCTTAATTGAATAGACTGAGTAATTATTTGTCAAGTAATGCTGAGCAGAAAATAAATAGCCACTTTGCGGCCGTGAATTGTGCCTGATGGCCATGTGTTGATACTCTCACCAGGGAGAGTAAAAACCTGCTCTACTGGCTAAGTATCTGATTAAGATTCACATGATGAAACCGCAGACGCTTTAGGATAGTGTGTCTCCTGGGCAAAGATACTAAGTAGATTTAAGTGTCAGACACTGTTATATTTTAACACTGCAGCATGAAGCCTCAACTGAATAAATATTACTTCAACATTCTCCTCATCACAAACCATCCGCAGCACTCGGGTAGACATGACAGTTTCCGAAAGTGGCCTTTAAAAAATCACCACAGATGTGCATTTCTGTGCAGCAGATGCTGGACACTGTTCTTTGAGAATTGTTTCCTTCTGCAAGTTTTAATTTTTCCCTTTTATGTCGCTGTAATTTGTTTATGGTCTGTAATAGGCCTTTGCATATCTTCCTTCTGCCAGTTTGGCCTTGATCCATTTTAAACTGCCAGTAACTTTTTTTTTTCTCTCTTCCTTTTTAAAAGAGACTAATGACTTCTGAGGATAATATAATAATTTTTAACAATTTGATAATTCATTCATTTAAGTTCTAATCCTCAAGATTTTCATTATATCACACCTCAATTTTCATACTATTAATGGCCAGCATTTTTTTTACTGCCATAGCCTTTCTTTGCATACTGATACACGAGTTTCTCCTCTGTCCGTTGAGGTTTTATGGGGCGTTACATGCAGGAATATTTCTTGGCCGGCAGCAGTAACTTCTTGGAGTCACTATTCAATGATGAGAACACTCCCACTGCGCCCACCAACAATTACGTTTTCATACAAATCAAAGCAAACAACATTAAATGTGTAAATTATTGAACTTTAGACATGCAGGTAGACAGATTTTGTTTTACCTTTTTACAGAGCCAAGCTGGCAGTTTCCCCCTTCTCTCAGTTTGTATGCTAAGCTGAGCTAACCATCTCCTGGCCATAGCTTTATATTCAGTGGACAGAAATGAGTGGGGTGTCAATGTTCTCATCCAACTCTTGGCAAGGCGGCATTTGTGGTATTTCCCAAAATGTTGAATGATTAAAACTTCAGAGGCTGTATTCAGGATATGTATGGGACATTTGCTTGACAAATTCTGATTAAATGACAAATGGTTTCACTGCAGAATCAAACTGATTTTATGCCTGTGTTTCATTCGGTAAGCATGTCTGGGGTTAGCACATGCAGTGCTGTTTATTTTTCATACATGGTCCCACTCAGACATAAACTAGTACTCTGACCTTATCTATTGTTTCTCAAGTGTATATTGTAAGCAGCTTTTGGAGGCTTTATTGAGTCTTAGCCGGCAGGGCTGCTATTGCTCTGGTGGAACATGTGGACCTCTGGCATGTGTCAGATTTTCAGCAGCACATTAAATCTCTTAACCCAGTTTTTTTTTCCTTCCTTTCCTCTGTCTGTCTCTCTCTCTTCCTCTGTCCCTCTCTCCTATCCATGCTAACAAGCTGGCTGTGATTTATTTTTCATGTGCGGCGTTGTTAGCCTCCGCCATTTTTTTCTTCCCTGGTATCTACACCAATGTGCCAGTGGTTAGCCTGGTGCCCAGACCCTGAGGGGGCAGAGTGGAAATGCAGCCAGAGCAACTGCACATCCGCCCCGACTAGGCAAAGTCCTCCAGTCGCACTGTGATGGCGAGGCCAAAGCCACTTTGATTAGCATGTCCTTCCTTATTGGCCAGCTTGAATGTCATGCACCGTGAGCCCAGTCGTCTAATGCTTTGGCCGGCCAGCAGGGCCGCTCTCTGCAATTACTGATAGGGCTGCTTGTTCCAGTGTGGAGGAGAGGCCAGGGAGAGCACCAAAGTGCCAAATAAAAAGCAGACATCTTCCTTTTTGATGTCCTATATGTGCGTGCCTTATTTTCAGATGCAGTGGCACAATCACATTTGAAAGCATTTTGCGCTCCCAACATAACAAGGGGGAACCAATCAAAACAATAACTGTGGTTCCTTTTGACAAAGCCCTTGGCTCACAATTGTCAGAAGATGTAAGCTGACTCATCCACACAAGAAGGGCATGTATCCCTGGGAGCGAGGGGCGAAAAGCTATGATGAATCTTCCCCTCTGTGCTCTCCTCTCTCCACTGAGCCTGCATGGATTAATTACATGACTAGTAGCAAGTTTAGTCCCATTATTTATTTTTTCTAATGAATAATTTTACTCTCCCTCTCCGCCTAGATTTTATTCTGCTCAGGACTTTTCAGCTTCACCCCGTGGAAATAAGAATGCATTGATTATTTTCCATCGAGCAAATATCCCACCAACTGAGGAATAACATGCCTTTCCCCTAATTGGTTTGTTTATCTTGAGCAACAGACTCTGGGTTTGTTTGGACTCTGGCTGGCATCCACACACTGCACCGCTCCTCAGCATGATTACTCACCTTGGGAGGAGGCTGCTGGAGCAAGGTTGATGTTCGCCGCAGAGACATCAGGCTGTCATTCTCCCCGCTTATGTGACATCATTTGCCAAGACAGATTAGTTACAGGAAAAATAAATTCAGGCCTAAAAAGGGATTGATTTAAGGACAGGCTGCAAGTGGAAAAAAAAAAGGCGACAGGAGGGACGGGGGCTCCCAGACACATTTCAACACTGCGAGGGCTCGGGCCGGATCCAAACAAGCTGCCAACAGAAGATGGATTCTGGCTTCATGTATAATTGATAAACTGTATGTTCTAGGTGTCAGCTTTAAAGAGGGAGCTAGGACTATATCAGGAAGCTTTTTTTCCTCTCTGAAGCGAGCATCATTTTTATTTTGTCCTCCCCCGTTCTCTGGCTTATCTTCTTAGTTCAGAAAGCCCCGTTGAAAATTATCGTTTTCTTTGAAGAAGACGTTCAGGAAGTGCAGCTTTAAAAGCACATCCTGTTCCTGCGCCTATTAGGAGTGCTAGTCCAGGGCAGATAGCCATCTGCCAAGATGACTGTACATCCTGAGTTATCAGGATTAGCCATCTTACTCTTGACACCTTGCACATTAATATTAGGAGACTCCATCCTGCTGAAAGCAACACAAAAGGATTAATGCTGCGCTTATCCTTTTGGAAATAATGCCCTTTATTGAGCGGATTTGACACTGTAAAGGCTAATGATGACATTGAATTGAGCAAGAATAAGCAATGGTGCATCATCCTGTGTCATGCTGCCAGAATAGTGGCTATTTGCATTTTGACAGCTCAAACTATATTGATTTTGCTGAAGGAGTTTGCGGTTGTTTTTCCTCTTCAGTAGTAAGAAAGTGTTACTCAATCATCAACGTAGTGTAGCTAATGACAGCCTTATCCCTGCTTCGATCATCGTCATTGTGTGTGCTACAATCTTATCCATGCGTACTTTGAGCTGCAACAATTACTGTACATGAACACACAATATGCCAGCATGTCACCCTCTCTGTCTGTCACGACTGGACTGTTAATTTGACTTTGTCCACTCACTTTAATAGTAGTATATTTGTGTCCTGACAGTCACATCTAGGAGTGGTAGCAGCACAGTTTGTACCACTAATGCTTGACTATTGTACTGAACCAAATAAAGGTGAAATACCAACTTTGTCCCCTATAATCTCCCTTTTACACAATATAATAGCTATTCAAAGCAGTTTTCTATTGTGTTTATTTCTAAACAACTTGAAGTGCAAAAAGTGGCCTGATTCATATTATTTTTATTTAAGAACCCCCCATGTACACTTGACTCTGAATGTTGCCTGATATAAACAGGAAATGTGCCTCCACGGGGTAAGAACTTAAATCAAGCTAAAATGATTAATTCAGTGGGAGAGAGTCTCCTTGAACCCCTAACATGATTTGATTATAAAGAGGTTAAACAACTGTAATAATAAATCTGTCAAAGTTTTAATAGGATGTGCCACCTTGCATCAGGAATTATAACTGTGATGGGCAGACCAATGGCCATCAGGGCCACCTGAGAACATTCACTCTGTTCTCTGCTAAATTGCTGCTTCCCCTATGTTTTTTTTTTTTTTTTTTGCTGACAAGATAGTAACCTTATCAATCACAGCTGCTTCCCTCTCTCTCCCAAGGACTTGTCTTGATATGTTCTAAGTGCTCTCTCCTTTAGCGGTTTTAATAGGAATATTGCATGCTCATTTCAGCAATGCCTCCCTGTTTGTTAATGAGCTGATAAAGCTCCAATTATGAAGGAAAATCCTGATTTCTGATTTGCATTACTAACTCTTGTTTCACCACACACGGCGCTAATATACATGATTGAGGTGCTGAGATGTTGGCCTGCCTTTCCACAGACTTACATTGTGTGTGTGTGTGTGTGTGGAGGAGACGGACAGATTACATTAGATACAGCAGATTCTTTATGGCCCCGGCCGTGCGTAGAATGTGATTTTAGTTGTGAGGGTTAAGATGGGCTGTGGGGCTGCTCTGTGATGGCTGAGGGGACAGACTGACAGTGGGGAGGTAATGGCTCTGAATGAGGAGGAATGGCCCCTGTAAGGTTCCTCTCCCAGTGGCAGAGCAGAGCCGCCCTGTCCAAATACACTGCAAAATGAATTCTTCTCTACACCTGTGAGAGGGTTATTGTTTTTTTTCCTCCACAGAGCCAGAAATGAAGGCTATTTATAGCTTCACCAGTCTGAGGAGAAATGGTAAAACGTTACCCTTTAAGATATCCAGCCTTCACTTTTATTAAGTATCAGCAGCTGCAGTAACGCTACAACCCACCGGATGATGAGACATCCGTGTAAGTAAAAAGATGAGAGGATATATAACATTTGTGGTTTTGTAGACCCCGAACAGATAGCCAAGAGGGAGAGCAAAGGCTGATCAAAGGCGACCTGGATGTGTGATCAGAGATGTGGACATATTAGTATAAGTACAGTTGTGTAAGACTTTACAGGTTTGTTTTCATACACCCACGTATTTGCCTCTCTTGCCCTTCTTGCCCCTTTTCGACTCTGAAACTGACACATCATGTCTAGAACTTTGGCTGGGGAGCTCTCCATTTCATGAAAAATGCATTCACTCTCTCTTTTTCTAACTCTTTGCCTCTGATACCCTTGTCATATCATATCCATGTCATGTCAGTGTGTGTATTAATTATGTAGCAGGTGCAGTTGGGGAGACAATATTGATGCATCTCAACTAGACGTCCTATGTACATTACTCCCCCTTGTTGGGAAATATAATAAGAAGATGCTTTAATGTGGTGAGTAAATCATTTTTAGCTGGTTTTTACAGTAAACATTTTTTCTTTCTTCCTGCTTCTCTCTCTCGGACTCCATTTCATTCTTAGAGTCTCACACTATTGAACCATTGTGGTCACTTTTTCTGGTTCAACTGAGGTGTTTGACCCCGACATCCCGCCTGGGTTTAGCCCCATTTTTAGTCTACCGAGCTTGCAATCGCTTATAGTGTTGTCGACCAACAGCACCCAGTACCACCTTAGTACCAGAACTACGTGTCCCAAATTGCAAAAGTAATTTAGTTCTTTGCAGGCTAATTTATGCATGAGGAAGCGGTCATATTGTAATACAAGATTGATCAGCAGTTGCACACATGCTGTGTGGGATTTCTGTTTCTATTTATACGTCCTTTCTGTCCTGTAGTCTTATGGAACTGTGATAGCACTTAGAAGGTATTCCCTCACCAAATGAATATCAGGAGCAAACACAGTTCTGGATGGTTCTTCCTGATATACAGCTGTTTCCCTCTGGTCCTTGTCCTCCTTCTGTAACAAATGGTCTCTCAGGATCAATATATTAAATGGTAACCCACTACCAACACTTCTCCCAGGATCAATGGTGGGAGAAGTATTCAGATCTTTTACTTAAGTAAACGTACTAATACCACATTTTGAAAATACTCTGTTACAAGTAAAAGTCCTGCATTGAAAATATTATTTAAGTAGAAGTATCATCAGGAAAATGTACTTAAACCATTTAAAGTAAAAGTAGTCAATGAAAAAAAATCCTCACATTTTAGAAACTGGAAACAATCCAAACAGTTTAATCGGATACTTATTTCAGCTGGCCCGTATATTGTTGGGTAGTTTAATTTATAATAAAAACCTCATATTTTATAAACTGCATGTGTTTATTTGCAAAAAATAATTTGTAATGTAACTAGTAAGTAAAGATGTGGGTTAATGTAGTGTAGAAACAAGTACAACAATTTCTCTCTGAAATGAAGCGGAGTAGAAGTAGAAAGTGGCATGAAATGAAACCTCCAAATTGAAAACTTAAATTTGTACTTAAGTACAATACTTGACCACCATTTCGCAGGACTTCATTCAGAAGTTGACACTTTTTTTATTTTTTAATGCCAAAAGGGATATTTGGGTTCCTTGCATATATAGATTAAATACATCACGATATGAAACCATAGTTTAAGTCTGTAACCCTGTTCCCAACAACTGAGTCAGCATTGATTGTGTGCATTTTGTAAAGCTAGAACGGTTGTTTTACAGCGTGGTGATTGCAGTGGTTTGGCAGGAACAATTGGAAGTTCAAAGCGTCGATCCGTGAGTGTAGCCTGGGGATAGGTTTCTGGACAAGCTGACACTTCAGATGTATTATGAAGCCATCACGTCTAATTTGCTCAGGCCTCTTTTGTAATTTACCCCCAATTCAGAGGAACAGTCTCCTGCTCTGTAGTACAATGCGCACTCTGCTTGCATTGTTCGCGTTTGTTCGAAGAGACACTGAGTGAATGATTCTTGGAGCTCAAATAATGTGCAGCACTGTTCCTGTCATATTTGTTGCTGTGTAATGGTTCCTGATTTGTAGTTTCCTGCAGCGCCTTTTTCGGTTTGGCGCAGAGCAGACAGTGCTGCACGGTATACAGCAACTGTTTTCTGTGCATCCAGTCCAAGCAGATTGTTTACAACTCTCTGTTGAAGCAACTGCTTGACAGATAAAGGACCTCAAAACGTGGTATAGTCTTTGAGAGGGGGAGGAAGCCTCTTCAGAGGAAGGACTGGGGTTTTCCACATGCTGCCCAGACATTCTCACACATATTGAGTTTGTCTGTGTGCATCTTTGAAGATGCAAATGTGTCAACCACATGTAACCAACCACCCAGCGAGAAGCTGAGATGCTCAACTGCCTTTCTCACGGCTCTTAAATGGCTGCCAGTGATCTTCAGCAGATCTGTGTGTTCGGGAAGCATGCAGTTCTTTTTTTAACGGACAGATAGTTTTTGTGGGCTTTTGAATAATTTGTGCACATTTATTACTGTTCAAAAAACGTCAGTTTAACCACATTAGGAGACGGAAGAGAGTTCGGCTGTAACATTTTATGACTTTTTGTGTAGCAATCTGTTACAGTAGCTATTAAGTGTAAGCTTTTATAATTATACAGAAGCCTTTAATTGGCCATTAATGTAAAACAGATGTCAGTATATGGATTTATTAGTTCAACTTTTTAGATCTATTTTGCATGACATTACAGAAAGAAACCTTTTTATTTTGAGCATAGAGTTGCTTCTTAATCAAGAGAATATTTATACCTCAAACTTTCTATCCAGCTTTGACATCTGGTGTAATAAAAAAAGGCAGCACATCATAGCTTGGCATATCCTGACAGAAGAGACATTCGTAAATTATTGATGTTTTTCCTTGCTCTGTCACCTATCATTGCACTATCCTCCTACTCCCGCGTTTTGAAATGCAAGGGTAGTAGTCCTGCAGTGTGGCAAGTCATGTTTCTGGCTCTCATTTCAATATCTAAAGTGAAAGGTTGGGATGATCTATTCTGTCCTGCCGCGGTGACAGTGACTTACATGCCGCTAGTTCAAGATGGTACACTTTTACGAGGCCCACCCAGCCTGTCGAGCAAACTGATAATGAATCAATCTGCGTGAAACATTTATAGGTGCATGAGGCCAATTAGAGCATCCTCGGTGGCCCCTGCTGTCTGAGTCAGGGAAGCCCCTTGCATTGTCATATCAATATTCCTCTGTTGATCTCCAGCTGAGGCTAGTCCGGCTGCTCTTTCCACACACTAATTTGCATTCACCAGCATGTGTGAGAGATGGCATGCTGGCTGCCTCTCCTCCTTGTTCCCCAACCTACTGTTGCCTCCCTCTCTGTCTTTTCTACTCCTTTTTTTTTTTCAAGAGGGAAAGGTTTCTTGATTCCTGGCATGCCAGAAAAGGGTCCACTGAGGATTACATTGGCTAAGCCCTTATCACTCCAGGAAATTCACTGCCTGCTTAAAAAAGTGGTAGGAGTAGAAAATCAAGGGGAAGTGTTATTCTTTTTAAGTTTCTCCTTATTCCCATGGAAAGTTATTACGGGTTTGAAGAAAAGTCCTTTTTTTGGCACTCAAGTTTTCTCGTAACTGCATTTCATATTTCACCCCTCTCTCTTTTTTTTTCTTCACTTTTTTTTCCAAGCGGCTAGTGGAATTTTAGAAGTGGAAAATTTGAAGGCAGGTGCTTGAGCGAGAGGGAGAGAGGGGAGGTTTAGGGAGGGGTGTGCTCACTGGGAAGCGATGTTAAACATCCAGAGGAAATGTTTGTTATTCTAATGGGATACCACCATGGTAACAGCTTTTAGAAACTCCCAAGGCTTTGTGTGGAGTATATGCTCGCTTTCATCAATCTCGCCTAATTTCTTTGGGGATTAGCAAATATAATCAGTCCTTTTCTCCAAGTCGTCACCTGCTTATTGACATGAATATTATGGAGAAATTTAGCAGAACACAGCCTTGTTGGATGTGGAGAAAGCAATACACGGGCCATTAATATAAATCACATATTAAAATGAGTCACTAAATGGATTCAAAAGGCATTGGAATTCCTGTTGTGCTGAATGACATCTCAGACAGAATAGCTTACATTTTACATATACCTTGCTATTTTTATTTATTTTTTAATCCTTGCAACCGAGACCAAAGCACTTTTGGTTGTATTACATCTTTGAGTTAAACATGTTTCAGACAGGTAATGAATTGTTATTTTCAGTTTTTATACATTTTAACAAGGGTTTTAAAGGCAATGGAGTGAACTCATTTACAAGACTTGGGGAAAAAAGAAACCCCTGCATGATGCGGTGTTTAAAAGGCTCCAATAACTCGTAAGCCCCTCTCAGTTTTATACCTTTTTCTCTCCCTCTGCAGATGTCTTTAAGTGGCTTATGTGAATTGCAATTGCCACATGGAAGCAAGGGAGTATACAGAATAAATTTCTTCCCGGCTGTGACCAGCTCACAGCGCGTTGAACTAGTGCGTGTGGTGATGGAGGGGTTTCACATAAAGCACTGCAGCGCAGTGGGAGTATAGTCTGACCCAAAGCTAAGTCCCCAGCCGGAACAGCCTTCCATCAAACTCACAACATTGCCCTCTTATCTACTGGCATTTCTGTCTGATACAAACAGCCAAGACGTGATATAGTTGGCTACATGTCATATCTGGCATTGTACTACACTTTATCTGCTCCCCCCTCTGTGAAATATAATGCTTTTAACTCACCAGCTTTTTGCCTTGGCTATTTTTTCCATCTGTAGCAGAGACAGAGACCAGTATGTTTGCTCATCTTGGCCAAAGGCCAAAGGCTCTTTCTGATATAATCCCTACCATCGATCAGACTTTGTTTACTCTAACATGGTTTCTCTCCCCTCCAGCAATTAGAAGGCAACCTTCCACCGCCTGCTCCACAGACCAGCTTTCTACGTTAATTTTTCCCCTTAAGTGGTAATTTTTCATGTTGCGGCTAAGCTCTAAGTGTGGGTGTATATTAAGTAATGGATACTCTTCAACCAGACTGACACGGTGGATACTAAGTTTTTATTAATGTTTCTTTGTCTTTGAAGAGGAAAATTCTTCAGTCACCCATCCCTGGCACTTATTGCACTCCACTATCAATATACTATATTAGTAAGAGAAGATTCACACATTTCCTATGTAGCACTCCACATCGTAGGTGTTTCATTTAGGCCGCCCCACTTACAACTCTCAAGCCCTTTGAAATTTTAGAAAAAATTGATGTAGTTGTAGAAGCAGATCATGGCTCTCCTTTCTGTCTGAGAAGCTCTCGTTATAATGAATCAGGCGTGAGAGTGACTGGTCGTCTCTGTGGTTTGGGCTAAAGAGGTTTGTAATCCCCAAAGAGAGTGGAACATTTTTGCAATGTTGTGATCAGAAACACTTATGACCACTTTAAGCTTTTGTTTCAGTGCTGAATTATTTACCTAAATTCTGAATTAGAGATTGATTTGAGTCTGGTTTCATGAAGAAAGACTTGGACTTTGTGGCTCAGATCTGAGAAATGGTCAGATAGATGTTTAATATCAACACTTGCACAAAGCTTTCTCATTACAGTTTAAGTAAGACTCATCTTCTATGCATTCTGGGTTAATTAAGACTTCACTGCCTCCTTTCTACCTAGAGCACTATTACTGTTACGTAGTACTACACCATGATCGTGTGAAGTGTCTTTCACCTGTTTTTATGAGCATCTTCAATTTGTGCATAAAAAGCCCTGCATGGTTGTAATATATATATATATATATATATATATATATATATATATATATATATATATATATATATATATATATATATATATATATATATATATATATATATATATATATATATTATTGCTTTGCTGAAGTAGAAAAGTTGGTGTATCGGTAAAAGCAATGCAAGCGTGCAGTGAAAACAGACAAGGCATACCAAGGAAATGCACATTACTTAAAATGTTGTGTTGCAGATTTTCTGAAAATCCTGTTAAAATGTTCGCTAAATATGGATGGAAACTTAAGACTTTTTAGCACTACTCATTCCAACAGAAAACAAACAAAAAAGGACACTTGCCTGTGAATATCTTGTAACAAGTGTAAAAATACCTGACAAACAAAACCTGATCCAGAAACAAAATTGTGACGGCAGTTAATAGTATTTATGCTGCAGTTGACAGGAGCATACAAAAAAGGCGTACAAACTGAAAAAAAGGAAATCAGGACAATCAGGTCCAAGAGTAAAATAAGACTGGTTCAAACCTGTAGATAAACGTATCACATATATATCAAACAAATACCTGATGTGTATAAGTCATGTTGTCTAACAGAGAGGCAATCAAACCACATTGTGGCTAATACGTCAGAATTATCAAAGACAAGCTGCATGCTAATGCCTCTGATCAATTGTAATTTAACATCTGACATCTTTCTTCACTCTGTAACTTGTGCTTGTGCTTTGGCAGTCAACCCTGACACCTACCAGCAGCATCTGCATTTTGTGATTTTTACGTTTTGTTAGATGCTTAAAAAAGTCTCATATTTTCTGGCTGTGAATATGTATCTCACCCTGAGATACTAATCACAAGTGGGAGAAGCTCTTAGTACACTACACTGCTAATGCTACTTGTGCTTCAAAGGAGGAAATTGTCTGTTTAGCCCAGTGGTGAGCAATAACTTTCACAACAACTCACAGACAGAACTTAAGTACAGGAATGGTGGCCAACTTTTAATGGTATTATCATGAATTCACTTTAAAAAGTTGGAAGCTCCTTTTGTGTCTTTTAGTCTTTGCTGTTTTTGATCACTAAGATTTTAAAGTCCTGCTGAGGTATTTTCATCATCTGTGATTAGCCATGCACAGGTAGGGAAGTACTCTTCACTCAGCATGGAATTTTTAAGGTCATTTCAAGTTTCAGCAGAGACTGACCACAGCAACAAGAGATTCTTTATACAACTTATTCTTGCATTGACAAGACTTGTAAACCTTCTGTTGAGCCCACTACTTCTGTTCTACCTCTTAGTATGTTTACATCATCTGTGTGCACTCAATATTTCTTCCTCTTGGCCTGAATACAAACAAAATCAGTCGGAGTTGACTCGCAGCATCATCACAGCACCAGGAAGATAAAAACATGTGGAGTGAATAAACAAGCTCTAAGGTTTCCTTGCCTTGCCGGTATTTCTTACCAGTTGTCATTTTATACAGCTGTGTCATTTTGTGCATAATTCCACGGTGCATTGGCTTGGCTTGATTTGATTTAGGACCTCCACTTTCAAGGAAATTGGGCTTAGGCTATGTAAGTTCACACTTCTTGCCTCCCGGCAATTGATTTTTCTGAGCTTGATTTTAGTGCTCTCTGCAAGACCAGTAGTGAGTGTTAACACCATGTTCTATCGCTGAGGTCCAAACTTGTGTGCTCAGTGTGATGATTTAATGTAGTAAGGGAGAAAGATAAAGTGGAAATGTGTTGTTCGTGCTCTAAAACAAGTGATGAATTAATTAATGCAAAATCTATTATTGTCAAGTTATTTGTCAAGGTAAACAAAAGTTTTCAGCTTCTTCAGATTAAAAATGGCCTGCTTTAATGAGCTTTATATGATTGTAAACAGAATTTGACATGGATGGTACATTGTATTGTTTTTATTATATTATTATTTAACCAGGAAAGCTTCAATAAGATTAAACGTATCTTTTGAAGAGTGTTCTTTTCAAACATAAATCACATGACACAACATATTATTAGATCAGAATAAAAGGGTGGAGTCATCAATTTTACTCATTAATGTCACTTTATGAGGAGAACTACTACTGGGTGGGAAAGTATAATGTTTGTGGCTCTGGAGAAGCGAACTATCACAGGCTGACAAAAGAAACCTTGATGATGTCACCAGGGGTTATTTTCTCAGCTTGGGTTTGAAGACTAACTGAAAAGTTCATGTTGGGAGTTTGGAAGTGCAACACTTAATCCCTGGGGTACCCCCTCTAAACATAAAGTGTGAAATCATAAATGTTAATAAGAAATTGTACAAAATATCTCACAATAGAAACGACCTATAGCAACACTTTAAAGACTCCTAAAAGTATCCATGCATTTTTTGGCAAAAAAAGTCTATTTTTGGTTTGCACCCTTAAAATCTGCTGCAATTTTTACTCTCTCCACTCAGTGCGAAATCCTAATTTGGCAGTTCGGCAAAAAACTGTTCATAGATTGGTGTGTTTTTTTCCAGGGGCCTTCCTATAACAGTTTCAATTAGGTGATTTTAAATAGGCACAAATAATTAAAAGTTCTTTTTCTGCCACGTGTTCTCCTATTTAGCTGGTGCTAAGCGCACACAGTCAGAAGTTATTATTAGACTGAATTTAAGAGGCCCTGTGTCCTCGGCTCTGAGCAGTGGGCACCGAGCTCCTGCATTGAATTTGACAGCCTTCACACAATATTGTGCAAGGGCGCTCCCTTAGCTTCTCATGCTGGTTAAATGTAATATGGCAGATGGATAGTATTTGCAGAGAGAGCGGGGGTCTCACCCTCCCTCTCACTCTTTTTTTTTTTTTTTGCCGTCTCTTGCCAGTACCTCAGACATTTCAAGGGGGAGAAATATGTATCAAATTAACTCTTAGCAACAGGGCCTCCAAGCTCCCTGCCCTTGTCTTAACAGCAATCAGAGCTTTGTTATTTTAGACTTTCAACCAAAACCAAACGGGATTCAATGGCTTCAGCAATTACCTGTAATTTTCCAACTTGGTGCGCTAGCTTTCACCAGCGCATTTGTGAACAGTGAAAGTTTGTCTCCTCGGTTCCTCATTTTAGTGTTCAAGTTAAGGGCACTAATTCATTTACATCCACAGAGTGGTACATTTGGAAATGTTCACTTCCCAGCAGCAGGAATGTCTGTGGAGATTTGGTTTCTGTCTGTGCACAACCTCCAAATCACTGAAACTAGAAACCCCCCCTGCAGTGTCAACACTCCAACACTGAACCTCTGCTTTATACATCTGACCCATATATTAATACGTCCTTTCAATCCAGTTCAGAAGAGACAACTCTGCAGCCCGACATCTGTTTTCACATTGCAGACTTTTATCCCATTTTTCCATTGACCCCCACAAACTCCCCTTTCCATTCCCCATCCTCTTCTCAAATCGTGTAAGAATCTACAGGAGCACAACTTGACTCCATAAGTGTATGTGTATGTGTGTGTGTTTTGTGTGTTGTGTGAGTCGGAGTGATGTTTCCCCTTCAGAGGTACTGAAGGAGAGAGAACTGCTCACACTAAAATGCTAATTAAGTGCAGTGTGGCAGACAAGGACACTTGAGAGTGTGTGCATTAGCAAATTTTAACTCCCTGCAAACCAAACAGTTTGTTCTTGGCTAATCTCCCAATGATAGAGGCAAGAACAACAGTAGGAACCAGAGAGAGTAGAAATATAGACTGGCTTCAGAACATGAAGAGAGAAGGAGAAGCATGGTTTTCTTTTTTATTACCAAGATAATACACTTTTAGGAGAAGAAAGCATCTCTACTGCCAGTGCTTTTTTTCCGTTTCATCTTCTCACAGAGGTAACATATGGTATCTGTAAGTTTGTGCTATGCGGTGAATTATTTTGTGGATTAGCATTGGCATTTAAATGCTCTTGGCTTTCAATCTTGTCTGTTTTAGATCTTAAGTACATTCCTTGGCATCCCGCTCTCCCGCTTAGGCTGGCCTCTTCCCCCAGCCAACACATTTTTGAAACTGTAGAGCTTAACAGGAGAGTAAAAGGGAGCCATTTCAAAAGACCCTGAAGCCGATCTTGAATTACTTTAAAAGAGATACAACCTAAATCAAACCAATTCATTCAATGTTGTAATGCCAACATAATCTTAACCTCAAGTTAGGGTTAAAAACCTTTTTATTTTATATTATTCTCCCCCCAATGCAAGTAGTTTGCTCCATTGCTTTACAAAGTGGAGGCGTCTGAGGTTAATGTAATTACGGTCTCTGATGGTTGTACAAATTGCAGGCTGGTAGTGTGACACACACTCCCCTCAAGTGCTTTGTGGTCGGCTCTAATGTCTAGTTTTATCCATGCTCATTAAGTCGACCTTGGCCAGGTATGTTTGGTTATCTCCAAGACCTTGTAGCAGCATATCTATATTTCACATACACCACTAGAGACCATCGTGACATCGGGGGAAAATATCCGCTAGCTTTAAAATCTGGTAATATTTAAACCAGAGAAAATGTTTTAGAAATAAATACTGCAGCAGTTAGTAAGTGATGTCTCCGCCCAGTTGTTAAATCCAGCATTTGTGGCACATTTATGTTGCCCTAGAGATCCCGGCTGACATGATAGCCCCCTTTCCTCATCTCTAAGCGGCCTTTAAAAGCACTGCCCTCCCTTCTGTTTCCAGTACAGTTGGCCTCCCTCCAGCTCCCTCACAAGAAGTGGATGAATTCCTAGATGTCTGATAAGCTTCACCAGAACATGATTCTTAATGGAAGAGAGAAGAAGAAGAGCCAGATGCTATCAGCGTGGTTGAATTGCCTTGCAGTCAGGTCAAACATCCTAAAAGTGCAGGGAATGCTGAATCATGTTGCGAGGTTGTTGCACATTTATCTTCTCTGTTGGTTTAATTGAACTTGTTTCTAAATGAAACCAACTGGCCCTTTCAGTGCAAACAAAACATCATGAGCATTTTGAAAATCTCTGTTGCTTTGTAGCTTTTTACACACTCATTTTCCTTTTTGAAAAGAAAAGCCTTAAATGAGCTCTTTTCATCCTTGTAATTTTTTTTCCAGCACTCTGTGCTCCGGCACTTTGTGACACCATTTATCACTTATTTCTGTTTGTTTGTCCTCTTTCTTTCTCCTGTTTATCGAGCCAGAGACTGACACAGATTCCCCCACCCCCTCAGAATGTGTGAAGGTCTTGTTTGTCCCTTTTGTGTTTGTGTGTAAAACAGCAGGACCTTCAGGATCGAGGAATAAAATACAGTATATTTCCCAACCCTGGCGTAGCGTGCCAGAGGTGTCTTGATGGAGATGGAGTCATACTGAGCTAATGAAGCTCCAAACCTCAGCTATCGATCCACCTTGCAATGGTGCTTTACAGAGATAACTGAGCAGGAGAACAGTGTGTGGCCTCATGTGCGCTCTGATCTGTGTGGCATCTAATTCTGTGTAATGAACCCTGTGCACCAGAGAGCATGATGGGGGGCTGTCTATGGTAATGAAAGGGATAGCATAGCCTGGGCGGCTTTTAAAGAGCTTTGAAACACTGCTGGTTAGCTCACCGGGCTTTCCTTTCAACAAGGAATTTATCACTAGAACAAACACCTGTTTGTGACTCTGCTATTGCTCTCTACAAGCACAACCTATTTCATGCTTGTCCGTCCTAGATCAAGGATCCCTCCTCTGTTGATCTTCTCGAGAATTCTCCCAATTCTATCCTGATTCTAGTTTTTGTGTAAAAGAAACGTTTTCTTACCTAAATTGAGGGTACAGTCATGTATGCCCTCCCTCTGTTGAAAAAGGATGTGATGTCATAAACACTAAACTCAGTGTAGTGTAGTAGTGTGACATTGTACTACACCGGGTGAAGGCACATAGCTAGAGTAATGAGTTTCAATTAACCAACAGAGGCCAAGAGTTAAACAAAGGTTAAAGGCAAACCATGAGTCTGCACCGAAACAGGGAACACATCCATGAATTTGTCAGTTTTATTGACTTCAAGTGAAGTGAATTGGGAGGCTGTGGTTATGGAAGGGGTACAAATATCATTCTAAACACAGCTTTAAACCTGCATTCACTTTTTTTTACATAGAAGCAACAAGCTGTTGACATAAAACCAAATGTTAACATTATAATGTGGTTATGGCAAACATAGCAGACAATATCATATTTACAAAAATACAACAGTAGTGTTTACTTGGAATTGTTTTTTTTTTTTTTTTTTTAGATTATCTTTTGGACTTTTTTGGCCTTTATTTTTGAT
>NC_048427.1:7761200-7772759 GCF_013103735.1 Etheostoma cragini | reverse complement strand
ATATATATAAATATATGGACTCCCGCTCTACCAACTGAGCTATCTGGACGCCCTGGAATTGTATTTCTGGCCGCTTGGCAAAGGAAGTCCAGTATTCACTTTAATTTTTTTGTTTTGGGTTTGGTCCTCATCAACCCTCGAAGGTTAATATCTGCCTCTTTAATGCTTTACAATGTCCACTAGCAAGTTGCTAACCTTGTCTGCTGTTGGGCGCTGGGCAGGTAGTGTACAGTGGGATTATCAGAGTTTTCTGAACAGCTGCCTCCTCAGTCTGGAAAGAACTCTGATAAGGGGCAAAACCAAAACAGTAAAGTTTTAGATGAAAGACACTAAAAAGCTACACAAAGCTGAACTCTACTGGATTACTCAATACTCTATTGGACAGTTATTTACTCGTCAGTTATTTACTATTCATATTTGCACTGTACAATCATATTATTTAACAAAGTTCTGTACTTATACCCTTACTTGCACTATTCATATTAGCTCTATCTCAAAACCTCATTGTTTAACTATGTTCTGTACATATATCATCCAACTATAAATTTTGCAATGCTTACTGTCCACATTTAAATATATATTCAATGCAATATTCTTAATTTCATTAGCTCTGTACTTATACTCTGCTTAATGACTATAAAAATAATTAATCTTGAATCTGAAGGAACTGAAGAGTCAGGTGGTACTTATCTGTGGTGTCATCACTATGAGCAACCTTTTTGACATTATACTGTCATTTCATAGATTTTTCATATAAAATATGAATAAGAGCAGCTCTTAAGGATGGAGGGTCTTCAGATTGCAAAACCCTCTGTTAGAAACTTGTGATTTCTGGCTGTATAAATAAACCTCACTAAGATCTGGCAATTTGATCACATTTAGTATGATTGCAGGGGTCATAATTACTCTTTTCACTAAAGTGGTGATGGTTTAAATTCCCTCATTTCTGAGTACTAGGAAGTGTCAAACAAAACCTTCATGACACAGTACTTTGAACATTCCCCCTTATCCCTGCAGAATTAAAATAGACCTGGGAAAAAAGAGAGAAGATTTTCCTTTTCCATGACCACCTCTGCTGCCGGTGCAAATGAAAATGCCCTTCCCAAAATAGATCATTTTTACCCTTCAGATGTCCAGTTTTATTTTAAGCCTGGTGACACCATGCCATCCATCACACCCAGCTTTTCAGATGTGAGCAGCCCCGGGGAAAATACTGATACAATGCAGGGGAAAGTGTGATAGCGTGCTGCTGCTGTGTAGTTTGTGCCTTTATGGTTAGATTACCACTAATTTCATCTCAGAGTAGCATTTAGACATTTTCTTTGGGGAAGTAAAGTGGAAGTCATTCCTCTTTTTAGGGTAAACATTGAAAATGGATGCCCTGCCTTTCCAACTCTTCCCTCAAATTACCACTTGACATGGCCAAATATCGCATCCCATTATTGTATGCCAGGAAAATGTTTTTCCGAATGCTTTATTGAATGTTTTGGCTGGTTGGAAATTGTAAGAAGTGTACCCAGTGCTTTGATCATCTCGACCTGGAAATGTGATAGTCACCCCACTTCACAGGGCTCCCTGACACCTGGGAAACTGGATCTGGTATTCTTGATACATGATCTGCACCACAGCACTAAAGACTTAACTTCTCCTGTTACGTAGTCGGCGTAGACTACTGATGGGAACTGGAATTTCACATGGCTTAGACTGAGGCTTTTTTCTCTCCCACAAGCCACTGGAGTCACAACATTTGGAGCCTGGTGGAAAAAATGGCCTGTTTGATTTTTATGAACAGGATTCCTGCAGCATTACTTTTACTTCAAACACAGTTATTCACGAAAAGGTTTTTATACGTAGAGTTTACATTTTTGTGGATTTTTGACAGATGTGAATCTACATATAAATGTGTATAATGAAAGACAGATATAGACTTCAGATTCTTGAGTTATTAATTTTATGTTTGTAATTCATTGGTGGGTTAGTTTTTCAGGGTGTCCCACAGTGTTTTGTAGTAGAGGTGTGCCTAACATTATAGATTAACACAATTTATCTAAATAAAACAAAACGCTCTTGGGAAAAGCTGCAGAAGTGCTATTTAACAACGTAAATAACATATATAGTATTTAATGAGTGTGACAATTGTTTAGGCAGTCAATTTTGAACTAAACTGATACAAATAATACTGAACAATAACTAATGCATCTGACAAATCTGTACCTAAGCAGATTAAAGTTAACAATGAAATCTTTGAAGAACCACTTTTAATGGCCCAAGCTTTAATAAGCACTTCTCATCAGTCTCTTCTATAGTACCTGAAAAATCTATATGTGGTAATTTACAACCTAATAATCCATTGTCTATTAACAGCATATTTTCTTCTAAGACTATTACACCTGTTGAGGTACAAAATGCTGTTAATGATTTCAAAATGAGTAATGGTCCTGGGCTGGATGGTATTGAAGACAGATTTTTAAAAGGATTAGCTAATGTATTTGCATCTCGAAATGTTCACTCATTACTCCCTTACATAAAGGAGGCAACGTACTAGATCTGAACAACTATAGACCAATTTCTATCATTTGCTCTGTCATTAAAGTATTTAAAAAACTTATTTATATTTAACTGTCATGCTATCTTAATGAAAACAATATCCTGTCAGCTACCAAGTCTGGCTGTCGTTCAAATCACTCTACAAATCCTGCCTTGCAAAAACTAACCAATTATATTCTCTCTGCTTCAAACATTTCTGAAATAACTGGTGCTATTATCTTTGATTTGACAAAGGCTTTTGACTATGTCAATCATTACATTCTGCTGGATAAACTTCATGCTATCAGCCTTTCACACACTGCATTACTCTGGTTTAACTCATATCTTTACAACAGAAAACAATGTGTTATTAATGGAAACAAATCTGACCTTAACTTAAGACTACGGTGTGCCTCAAGGATCGACTTTTGGTCCACTTTTTTTCCTCTATATTTATTAATGACTTTCTCTCTATTTGTAAGTGTTCTGTTCAGCTTCATGCTGATTATACAATTATAAATACTTCTCATACAAATTTAGTACAGATTGAAGCAGATCTACAGTTAGATTTTAATAATTTACAACGCTGATTTTCATTTAATAGGTTACTTTTCAATAAAACCAAAACACATACAATAATTTTTTGGCACTCGACAGAACTTTAAACTCAAATTCAAAACACATTAATTTTGTATTTTCTGTCTGGATGGTACTACATTGCAGAAAGTTGACCATCAAATACAATGGCCTATACATTGACTCTGAGCTTTCTTTTAACCACCTTATTAATCGGATTTAATTCATACTTATGCTCCTTTTCCGTTCAAGAAACTGTTTCCCACTTAAGGTCAGAAAAATAATTGCTCTTCGACTTATACTGCCAATAATAGATTATGCTGATTCTGTGTATTGCATTGCTTCTAATACCTCTCTTGCTCCTCTTACTAGAGTGTATAATAGTGTTTAGATTTATTCTTAATTGCTCATTTACAACTCATCATTGCACAATGTATGAGCTTCTTTATTTGCCTACACCATATATTAAAAAAATACATTAATTGGCTGCAATTTGTCTCACTATCCTTTTTATTTAAAACAGTTTGTGGTTCCTTTTTCCTCCACTCGTCATACTGTACAGCTATTTTATTCAGTAACTAATGTTTCTAAGTCCATATCAAAAAAGCGTTAATGTTTAAAGCACCTTCTGACTGGAATAACTTACCAGTAAATATTCGCTCCATTTATTTTTTCAGACTGTTTAAACATGCCTTGGCAACTCACTTTCATTCTAACTGTACATGCAGACTTTAACATCCTTCTAATTTTATCTTATTCCTTACTCTTTTCTCTTTACTGAACCACTTAGTCTCACTGACATTTTCCAGTAAAGCTTGGCTATATTCTGATTGATCATTATTCCCTGTTACTTATTATGTTGTAGGCTATTTGAGTTCATTTTTGTTAGCTGATGTCTGTTTTGAATTTTTGGTTGTTTGGTTACTTGTTTCTTTTTTGTTCTGTTTTGCTTATCTTGTTTGTACAGTATGTGTGCAGTGTTTTTTGTCGTATCTTATTCAGGACCCCCTCGAAAACGAGATGATACATCTCACGGGGTTATCCTTATACATTAATTTAGAAGAACTGCTCGTAAGACAAGATACAACAGGAGATGCAACTTCCTGGGAGACACCCAGATTTGTACTGATGTTGAGTTTGAAAGATTATTGTCAATTTATGGTGCATGTTTTTGTCTCGTTGTTTATTTTAGCATGAAAAACATTCTCATTGTAAATGCATTGCATCAAATCAAAATGAACTAGAGTGCTCAAATAAAAGTAAAGGTTTTTTTTTTCAGTAATACATGAATATAATTTGTTCTGAAGTCAGTTTATGTATTACAGTTTTGAACTATTTAATGTGATGGCACTGGCAGTGGTAGTGAGGTCAGAAGTAAATTACACAGAGCCAGTGTATGATTAGAAAAGCTGTGGCATGGCTTTTAAAGTTCACCACCCCTCAGGATATTTGATCGAGCCGCCGGCCTTTGATCAGTGTTAACGTTACGGTAACCATGACAGTTTATTTTCAACTACCAAAAAAAGACCATTTGTGTCAGAAAACAATCTCCCCTTCCTCTGACACGTTGGCACGTTGCAAAAGAAAAATGTCAGGGTCAGTGATGGGCCATTAGCCCAGAGTGAGTTCCTTTGTGCTCTCAAATCTATTGAAAACACCTTTTTAGTCTTCAACAGATGGTACCGTGACACAGCAACCACAGGCGCTGACCTGGGCCTTAACTTTAAGACTTTTTTGCAACAAAAAAAAAAAAAAAAAGTCATTTGGCAACACAGAGGGATGAGAATTTCTCCTAAGAGAGTGAATGACACCATGAATGTGTAATAAAGAACTCACCTGCTTAGCATGGCTGTATTGTAATGCCTTGTACATTTGAGTGACTACACGGTCAACCTCTATTCATCTGTATTATACTCTTTTCTTTTTCATGGAGGTCGCTCCTCCGTTGCTGCAAATGTCATCGTGCTTTAATGAGAACTGCACCGTAGCCCACAATGGAAGCTTTTCAGCCAGATTAAATGTATCACTGTGCTGAAACTTTCCTTTCCTCTCTCCCCCCTTTTGCCCCTATTGTGACACAGTGGTTTTACAGAGCAGCTTGTTGCTGAAAAACAAGGTTAAAAAGATCAGTATCAAAGGAGGAGTGTTTTTGTGTGGCTTGCAGGAGAGTCTCGCTTCAGGTTTCCACCTGAAACACAAAGGTGTTTTCTTACCTGATTTGTATTCATTCACACAATGAGTGGACTTGCCTCTCTTGTTTCCAAGTAAGGAGAGTCCAGACGAGACTTTTGTTCGCCCTATCATTGGATATGTGCAGGTTGCTTCCTCCAGTACGAGCCTTGGAGCCGAGCCACAGGCTTTGTCCTGGATGGATTTTTTCCTGCCCTTTTTCTCTTCTTTGTTACTCTGTGTATGCTCTAAGAAACCGTTTCAGATAAATGTTTGAGTACTGCCGCTGTCTTCAAGACAGCCCCCCCCCCCCCATAAAATCCACCCCCACCCACCAGCTCCTGTGTTATTTTGAAAATGCTAAGCCATGTCAACCTAAGATTGCCTAGTTAGGATCCAAAACCCACAAATTAGCAGTTTCAAGTGTTTCAGTCCATGTTGTGCTGTCAAAACACACAATGCTGCCTGTACAATGACACTGTACACATTAATTTGTTTAATCCAGATGAATGAGGTCAGTCAAACCGCGGAAAACATGATGTAAATAAATATTCTTCTTGTTTCCAGGGTTTTTTCCTGACTGTGTCCCCTGAGTCCATCCTGAAGGTGGCGAAGCATGCTTCAGATAACAACAAAATCTTCTGCATGAACCTCTCAGCACCTTTCATCAGCCAGTTCTTCAAAGAGCCTTTGATGAAGGTCATGCCTTACGTCGACATCTTGTTTGGCAACGAGACGGTAAGGGAAATGAGACCTCTTTAGGACAGATAATCTGTTTGACATCACGTTGTTTTGATTGAGATGTTTTGTGTGCATGTTATATTTATTTCCACAAAGAGGGTTATCTCTCCAGTCGTGTTGGTCTGTTTTGTTTTTTAAGGTTATTTCATAGGATGTCTCAAAAACCTGTGTGCTTGAATGATTGGCCACAAATGTTAGCATGCTAACATGCTAAACTTAGAGGGTGAACATGGTAAACATTATACCTGCTAGACATCTGCATGTTAACGTGGTCATTGTGAGCATGTTAGCATGCTGACAGAAGCATTTGGCAAAAAGCCTAACTACTCATACAGTAAATACAGCCCCACAGAGCTCCTAGCACGGCTGTCAACTCAAGTCTTATTTTTATCATGACTCATAACATTTTAATCAATCTCAACCAAATGTAGAACATTTTTTTAAATTTCTATAATTTTCCAAATTATTGTTATTATAATCTAGAAAAACTGAATCCCAGTTCAGACCAAAGCTTTACGACTGGAATGTTGCAGGGAAAAGTTGCAGCGGTCTGAACTGGCTCATCTCAGCTTGTGGAAGGCCAGCTGATGCGATTCAGCTTGTCATGTTGCCAGTGACTGGTTTTAGAACTTAGGGGACGTCATCTGTTTCCACAGCCAATCAACTCATAGCAGGGTCCGCTGGTTAAGTAAGTTATAAACTGTCAACTGTTTGAAATGGCAGAGTTTTCAACAGCTGCTCAATGAGTGCCTGTGAGTGCGGTATGTGGTCAAGCAAGCTAGAGAGGGAATGAATATTGGGACCGGCGTTAGAACAGAGCAGTGATTCAGAGAAATAAAATGTTATTTTTTTGCCATTTCATCATTACTAGAAATGCAACTATAGCAAGTATCTCACTATCACTATCCTTATTCATATTTCAAGACGCTAACAATTATATCCAACTACAAAAAAAAACTGGAAAGGTTGGAAGCTAGAACGGAATTACAGAGAGCCAATGCTCTGGAGATGATACAACGTCTTGGTGTAGACTTGCAAGTTTTAAAATATTGTAGACCGGCACACTGAAACCTGATGAATTTAAATGTCCGTGACTCAATATCACGTCTTTTAAACTTGAGCACAATTCATCCATGTGCAAGCCCTAATATTCCAAGTTAGGATTAAGATTTTCTCCTGAAAAAATCAAACCTGCCTGATGCGGATTAAATACTTTTGAATATTGTCATTATTAATACAACAAATTCCAAGGATTGTGCAGTCTTGATGGAGGTATGTGCTGTCTGAGTGCTTTATAGTTTATAGCCACTCACCTCGTTTAAAGCAAAATCAAAATGTCATGGCCACTGTTTCATTCCACTCATTGCTCTCATTTCTTTTCAGTACCCATTTAACTTCTCACTTATCACTGCCCCATAAAGAGATGAATAAGAATTAGCCCGGCAATCATTCATCTCAATCGCGTCACCATTTCATGCCGGTTGATCTATTGATTTTTCTCTTTTCTGTGGAAGTGGGTGGCTGGTTGGAGGTCAAGCTGTGGTCACAGACCGTGGTGCTGCTGGAAAGTATCCTCTAACAGGCCAGCTGAGCTTAACTCTGAGGCACCGCCTGGACAAACTGCACCTTTGGGGGGCGGGGAGCAGATGATCACTGGACTGAACTCGCCTCCCCACTGCTAAAGCTACTAAAGAGAGCCCTGTCTTTGTGTTAGAGATGAGGTCCGCAGAGCAGGACACAACTGGAAGAAGCTGCTCAACATTTGAGGATTTATTGCTGTTGCTGACTACAGCTTTTTCCTCTTTTCTGTCTATGTCCCCATAACATAAGACCTCTATTTTACATATGCACATATCTCTCACTCCCTAATTGCTGTGAGGAACGATTCTGTCTCCTAAACCCCAGTGCACATTTTGCATGCGTTACGTATTTTTCGGGTGGGTGGTACTGTAACTGTTTGCTTAAAAAGTTTGCTTCTTAAGCAAACACCTCCACTCATTACAGTTTAATGACTCTGGATAATTGCAATGTATGTTTTTTGAAGTAGAGTATCTTTTGGAGTCTTTGTCTGGGCTTGTTCTCTGGAATTGAACCCGGCTAAGACCGCCAAAATAAGAGATTCAGTGGGAAACAGAGCAGATATTCACTGCTCAGCCGTCTCAAGCAGTGAGGTCTTCCAAGGTCTATATAGGACTAATGTCTGTCCAGAGTGTTTTGACTCCTCTTGGCCTTCCTCTGTGTTGGCTGCTGGGAGGAGGGAGCAGGGAATGACTGCTCATACAGTCGAGCCCTAGACCTCCCATTGTGCACAAGCCAGACAAGGTTGGCGGTCATGCAGTGGTGCATGATGAGTGACAGGCAACAGGGCTGCCTCACCCACGCCCCTGCCCCCCCCCTTCTCCCTCTTGAGACCCCCTAGCCCTCCTCTCACCCCAACTTCCACCCCCCAAAGTGATGTATCAGCCTCAGTTCGCGATGCTTTCATAACAAGTCAGTGACAGTCAGGATCATGCAGACTGACTCCTATAGCCTTGCAGAATGTGCCATAAGGGAAGGCTAATGTGTCTGCTTGTCTCTGCCTTCCTCTTCCACTCTTACTGAGTCATGAGACAGAGCAACACACACTTAGGGAAATATGTTATAAGCAGCTGTAAGATCTCATGTTTCAAAGTGACTACCACTAATATAATAATTTTGAAGAAGATTTAAGTTATTTTTTAAATTGAGTGCTGCATTATTTGTCTTGACTGGGACCTTATTTCATTCTTGTCAAATCACAATTAATTCCCTGTTGATCAAAACGCCAAAACAGTCGCGCAAAAACTACAACAGACTCCAAAAATTGTCAATAGGCTCTGTTTCTTCCCTTGTTTTTGCCTGCTTCTAATGTTGAAATGTGTCTGTGTTTCTGAGTCTACACTTGGTAATTCTGCTGTAACTCGATCCTGCTGGTACTTGTTTGAAACCTGGCATCAGCAGGCCCTGCCTGGCCTATCGGCAGCCCCGTACTTATATAACAGTCTCTCATCCGTCCTGTAATTACTGCCTTTTTGGGGCATAGTGTAGTGTCTGTTCCTTCACTGGTGGGGGGTTGGAAAGGCTAGCAACGACGTTTCTGCGCTGCTAGGGCTTGAAATGGTGCCGACAGAGGCACATAGACATCAGACGCTACTCCACTTAATTGGCAAACATGTTGTGTGATAACCTGGGAACAGCACAGGCCTAATTGAGTCCTCCTGTGCTGTCCTCCTCTGACTACCTGACATGGAACCCAGGGCATTACATTTCCCTCCATTTAATGGCTGCAGTTAATTAGGCCCGAATGAGGGAATCATTACCGCTGGAAAAAACACATGCCAGTGGTTTCGCCGATAAAATTAGCCACAATTTGCTTTTACTATTTGAGCATAAGAGATAAACCACACAATGGGGGGGAAGAATTGTACCATTACTGGCGGATTTGTATTGTGGAATTTTAGACATATAGACAAATGGAACGATTAATAGAGACTGAATTAATCACCCTGACTGATGATTTTTAAGCCAGGATTCATGGCTTTCTCAAGATCATTTCATGTGCTTGGGCTCTTTTTTTTATCTGCGCAAATGGTTTAAAAATATGTTTTCTTAAAACGTTACCACAGATGAGGAGCTTAGTTTTTTTGCCCCACAGCCAATTCCCAACGACCTCCTCACTCCCTGCCATTAACATTATATCCCACCCCCATACAGGAGCCCTGCATGCCTTCCATTGCTGTCCAATGCGTTCTGCAGCTCCACACTCAGAAGGAGCTTATTTTTATGGGTCCCAGCCCCGTCTTCCAAACGAGAGACAGCCATTGTAATTGAATACTCAATAGGTGAGCCATTTAGCAAAAGTGGAAATGGCATTCGGCTCTGTATTAATGTGCTTTGCTGAGGAAAAAGGAGCCATCAACATTTCAATGTTCAAGCTGTTTTAAAAGAGCATTTAGCCTGCCATCTCTCCAGGCCATGAGAGCAAAATGACATGGATTTCTTCCTCCTCTGTACTTTGTGTAAATGTTCCTCGCCTAATATTTTGTATGGTTATCTCTCTTATTTTCCCATCCATCCCTCAGCACCTCTCCCTGATCTGGGTGGAGGGATACAAGCAGCTCTACAGAAAGTTATTGCCATGAAAAGACCCTCAGGCGTTTTGGCTCTCGGCCCTATTTTTCTCCATCTGCATGCAGTGTATGTGGGGTGGTGGGGGCTCTAATGATTTTTCCAGGACAGGCTGAAGTGGGTGTACAAGTATATACTGTGTGTGTGTGTGTGTGTGTGTGTGTGTGTGTGTGTGTGTGTGTGTGTGTGTGTGTGTGTGTGTATATATATATATATATATATATATATATATATCTATCTACTGTACATATGTGTGTCACTGTATGTATGGGGGGAAAAAGGCAGGGAGGGAAAATACATGGACAGTATGGCATCATTTCTTAACGTCTCTCCAGATTCGTCATTTGCCTTTGTTTGTTTGATAGACTGCTCGGGAGCCTTATCTCTGTGGCTAGGCCTGTGGTTGTTTATCACCTTGGTGACGTGAGCAGGACCGTGGAAGTACGTGCTCTCTGCTGTCAGTATGTGTGGGTGATGGCAAGTTCACTAAAGGCCGCTTAGGGGTGTTCTCACAAAAAGAATGGGAGAAAACATTTCTCCTTGACAGCTCACCTACAGCGGACTCAAGATGTACTTCTTAACAGTAGCTTGAGGAAAATATCCCGTCTCACCGCCTAAAACAAAGAGATGTGAGAACCATATTAGTGTATTATCGAAACAGCTTTTCTTTTAGGCTCTTCTCTCTCTCCTCCTGTCAGAGCTGTCTGCAAAGAACGGGATAGAACATGAGACCCATGTGTGTATTCACAAGCCCCACAGGCCAAATGGGAGGATGAACACAGAACCATCTCTAAAGCTGGCAAAGCAGAACAATCACAATGTGTCATTGGAGGAAAAGACATGATGTGTTAGCTGCTGCTCTCCTTTATGTCTTTCACAACTTAATTTTAATTGAATGTGCTATTTCTGTGATGAGTCACGTGCCTTCCGCTCAGCGCCAGAGTACATTGACCTTCAGTATGGCTTACAGTCAGTGAGTTGTATGATGAGTCATAGCGCACATTAGCTGTGACGATTTTATAAGTGCAGAAGCTGCCTTGTTTTATTTATTTTCATGTTTTACTGAATGCTAGATCAGTTGTTCCCAGGACCAGGACCCCCAAGATGCAAGATGCTAAAAATAAGAACATTTTTGCTACATTACTATTTTTCCAACTATTGTTTAATCTCTTATTAGTTGAACTGCTCGCAACTCATAGACAACTGGTGACAAGATGTTGGAAATACACATTGCTTGGCTTTAAAGTAAGACTATTTAAATTTAGCTGACATTGAATTTCCAAGTTTGTCTTGACTCAGTTGCTTTAATTACATCACTGTTTCCCCACCGGCTGAGCCACTGGTCACAGTCCACACAAATACCTCATAGACCCAGTTAATGCCCATTCAGTTCATTTCAAT
>NC_048427.1:7726172-7761100 GCF_013103735.1 Etheostoma cragini | reverse complement strand
CATTCTTAATATATTACTTTACAGCATAAGACGTAAACTAGTTTGGCTTGACAGATGTACGTTGCCGGGATAATGCCTGACCGCCTCCCGGATGTTTCTCCCCTCTAGCTATCGATGATCAGCACCACCCAGGACTATTGAGATTGGTTTAATGAAATGCAAACAAGCCAGAGCGTTTTTTTCCACTATTCCAGAGTAGATAGGCGGTGTAGCCAGACCATATTGCAGCGCTGATGAGATAGGTCTGGCAATGCGAGACTACATGTGAACAGGCCTGATGACAAGAACAGGGCAATACAACAGCTGCTTTTTTTCCCGACCTACATTCTTGCAACACACTCAAAATGAACTTGTGGTCCACCTTTGGGCCGTGACCCACAAGGTGGGAACCACTGACGCAATTTGACTTCGAGCGAGTAGAAAAAGCCCCAGGAACAGCAAATGGCTGTGCAGCAATTGTGGCGTAGTGGCAACAATAAGAGGTGCAAGTCACATAACGTCCACTGGACCAAAAATGTTTTCCAATACACAATCATTACACATTAATCATTACAAGTGTCCATAAAATGATTAATACACTAACACATTTTTTGAGCATCAAAACAGTCCAAAATGGCGATTTGTATTCAAAATCACAATTTTTGTTCTTATGTCAAGAAAAATATAAAAGTGAATCAGTGAACTGAGCATAAGAGAGAATATTTTCTACAATTGTGCCAGAGCCTGCAGGTTCAGCCAGAGAATGACTCTAATATTTATGCATTAATGCTTATGCATTAGAGGAAGCATGAAAACCTGTTTTGGTTTATGTGCCCAGTGAGCAGCTTTCATTGGAGTGAATAGGTCGCCACCTTGGAACACTTTATCCAGTCATCCATGCCACCAGCGGCAAACAAATCGCACGACTCCTGCTTAGTTGTTTTACTGTTGTGATAAATCAATTGAAATGTTTGAGTTGCTAAAATGTAGTTTAACAGCAGCACAAGTAGTAAATAGTCTGCAAACTAACTTATTAATATCAGTTATTAGCAGTAACATCTACCTAATGTTTGCTATTACATACTGTAGCATTAGCAGCTATTGGGCTTCCCAAGTGAGGCTGGAGTAGCAAAAGTGCTTTCAATATTACAATAGTGTATTGTTTTGCTTGTAAACTCAACTTTTAATTTGTGAGAGGAAGATTATTTTTTCTTTCAAGGGTCACAAGCCAAAAAGGTTCTGAACCACTACTCAATTCAGTGAAATGGATGTCGTTACAAGATACTGCATCTGCTACAATTAAACCCATCAGCCTTTTCCAGTGTGTGTGTGTGTGTTTAGAGGCAGCAAGAGGATTCAGTAAAGGAGAAGAATGATCTCTCCAACATTTCTCTGTTTTTCCTGGCCTGTCTGTTTGCGAGTCATGGTACTTTGGGAGCCAGCATGGCTCCACCAGAGGAGTCCGACTAACCACTGTAATTGTACTTTGCTGAAGCCGCCTTTCCCCAACCCCGGGATTGAACCATGAAATATTCGAAAATGCCGGGGTTAAGAGAGGGTGGTCTTTGGCTGTGAAATGTGAGACCATAGAGCATCTTTAACAAGGAGGTGGATAGAAAGCCTGCCAGTCGGGCAGCCAGGGCACAGGGTAGAGTCCTTCTGAAGGAGAATAATTATGGATGAAATAGGAGATATTGTGTTTGGAGCAGATCAATAGTGCCCACGTTCTACTGGAATGGAGTGTATTTCTGTCACAGCAGGATATCTGCTTGTTGCTGGAGCGACTCGCAGAAGTTTGAACATCAGTGGGCTTCCCAGAAAGTCTTACAACCCTCATGCCACTCTCCCTCCACCTTCCAATCCTCTTATCCACACAGCGTTGGCGGGAGGACTGACCTTTGTCTGCTCATGATTGTATTCCCACAGTCCAGGCTTTACAGTCATGTTTTCCAGTGTCATATGGAATACTCCCCATATTCTCCTTATGGTTACAAAACTCTGGATGAGATATTGACAGAGACATAATCAACAAGCATAATATACCCACCCGTAATAAGAAATTAATTTGCCCCATGCCATGAATAATAAAACCTATGGGCCTATTATAGAAATGCTGCTTAGCTCAATCTCCCCGTTGCTACCACTTGAACTGAATGAAAGGAGATTTTTTCTGATTTATTGTGGCTTTTTTGATTGCATCATGCAAGTATTCCCTTCTAGAAGAGCCATGGGGTAATTTTGCTCTCCCTACAACATATATTGCATGTTAGCTGTGTGCATAAATATGAAGTGATTTAGCCCCCTAGTTGAAGGGCCCTTCCTGCAGCTTTTTATCAGGAAAATGGCCATCTTATTCCACATCAACACATTGGACATCGTCTAAATTTTGGTATGGCCAATTTATTCAGACAAAGCTCTCATGTCCCCTGTGCACACAAATGGTTTGAATTATTCTCAGAGCTTGTTTTCCTCGCTGGGTTTTTATTGTCTGAAGCATGCAAGTCCCTCCTGAGCAGATCTTTGTTTCTCATTAGGGGGTAAATAGAGCAGGCCACATGCTCATATGTTTATTATACACAGGAGGGCATGGTCACTGTTCTCAATAGTTCACTGCAGAAAAGAAACCAGGTTTCTTGACCTTTTGTTTGCAACGCCTGCAAACAAATGTCTGTTGAATTTACTGGATAATAAGCTGCTGGAAAACTGATGGACTGCGATAAAGTTGGGTTCAACCTCATCAAAAAGTTTTATAGCAGACTTTTCAACAAAGACTTTTTTTTACCCAGAGTGAAAAATAAGCTTATAATCATTATTACCATTCTATTTGAAGCAAAGTTTACACACAATAAACCATATGCAAAGATATAAAATATGCATGCAAAACAGAGATACACTAAGAGAATAACTATATTGGAAGAAATAAACATGACAAAATTGCACAATGATATAAGCAAGTAGAAGCAACCAAAAACTAGGTTTTATCTTGTATTTCTCTATAAACTTATAGTTTGAATGAACATTTAGTTACAAATTAATAGTAGTTCAAACTCAAAAGGTTACCTAATCTAGGTCATTAGGACTGTGTGGGTGTGTTTTGATCATGTTTGACTCACAGGCAACATGAGCAATCAACTCAGTGTTTTTTATTTAGTTACTTTCTGATTGGTGCATGGAAAAACTCTTCTTTTTCTTATAACCAGAGAGAAGAGCATAGGCAAAACACAAATACCTTTTTTTTTTTTTATGTGAAACAACCAGCATGGGGTCACTTTGGCTGATAATAGTGGGTTTGTGCGGGTTAATAACTTGAGGGTATTCAGAGAACTTAAACTCAACTAACGTTAACAAATCCCTAGTCTATATCCACGACGTTCCACTGCCGCGATTGCTCCGGTAACGCTGGAAATTCCGCCGGATGTATGTCTGTTCTCCGATGTCAGTGTCCTGCCACTTTCTTTGTGTTGATTTATGAAGACTATTGTTAAGTGCTTCTCAGATCTCAGCAAGGTATATTAAGATTATCTGTCCAATCTGAATTTTCTCTCACATGACTAAGACAATTTTTGAACGTGCACATCACAACACCAAAACAATTTCCTTCCTGGGGCTATTTTACAGCGGCTCAGGATGGAGCTTGATGGAGCTTTGTACCATGACAATTGTGATTGGTTTAGAAAAATGCCAATAACCAGAGCAGGTTCTTCTCTCATCACGGAATGCTGTGTGGACTAGCCAGACCTCTCTCCACAGTGAATTGGAGGATGGTTTGCCAAAGCAAGACTAACAAATCCTTAACTTGCTGTTGCCCCTAAACTCATTGTTTATATCACTTTAATTGTAAGATAAATTGATTATTGACTCTATAAATTTGTCCCAAAGTGCTGGAATCAAAATTGCAATTCAGTTGCTTTCATATGCATGACTAAGAAACAATAATCTTCAAACTGTGAAGTTCTGTATCCTGAAAAATACAGGAGGTGGACCTTGACCACACAAACTTCCAGACAATCAACAAAACTTACTGCAGAAAAAGTAAAACTTCACACTAAAAAACAAAATCCTCAGTAGTGTTGGCAGTTCATTTTTTGGGTAAATACATTATTTTAAGTAAGTAATTCTGTTAAATTCATGGGTCCAAATTACATTTGCTTGATCACCTTTTGACTCTAGTGCAGAGTCAAATAATCAAATCTTTAAATTTAACTGGAATGAGCGTTATAAGTACTAGGTAAAAGCTGCTGCATTAGCTCTGCTTGTTGAGCAGATCCGTCCGTTCCCACATCTTCCCTTTTATCCAGTGTTGTTCCTTGAGAGATAGCCAGTCTCTGGTAGTCTGACGTTGTGCACTGACCCCTTGTTAGAGCCCAGAGGTGAGATCTGTGATAGAGGCCCTCAGTGTTGATAAGGCCATCAGGCTGATAACTAACTCCCCCCAGCACAAAGCTGCTACTGCTGCTGCCGCAGCTTCCATTGGCCCCTTATGCAAACCCGGCTTTCTCATCCTTAGATTACTATCAACGGAGATATTTATGTACTGCACATGTTTCCAATTGTTTAACCTTTGGACCTGGGCTGTAGGTGCTGCTGTAGTCCCTGTGCGCTTGCTAAGAGACCTCTCACCCGCCCTTGCAGGCAGCCTGAGATAGATGGGAGTAGAGGCTGTTGCTAGAGGTGTGTAATGGACTGGCAGGAAAGGGCACTGTTGAAATTGGTCACATGAAAGCTTGGGTCAACCCCGCACTTGCTTTCAAGTTTGGACAAATCTCATCAAAATGGATTTAAGGAATTGTTCACACAAATGCTCTTTAGTTATTTCCTTGATTCTTGTTCAATTTGCAGTACTATACTAATTAATTGCGTGAATGCTGAGGAATTGACTGGCCAATGTCAAAGAAATCCTGCTTGATGCGTGTTATTTCGGTATTAGTGGTGGGGAAATGTAGTGCGCAAAGCGTTAAGTACTTGTGCTGTGATACGATTGAGTGCAGACTGCAATATTCCCACTGCTGATGCTATGACTGTTTGAAATTATCCTGATGCCAATATTGAATGTTTTTATGTAATGTAGCGAGGTGTTTAATAACTGCTGGAATGGAATGTGAACGCTGAGTTGGAAATTCAATGTCATCTGATTTCTTCCAGTAACTTTAACGCTTAATGATTGAACTGAAAACGTGTTATACTTGTGGCCAAAATCCTTTCAGCTTGTCTCCTTGGTCTGTCTTTGTCTCGCTGCCATTTCACCAGGAGACATTGGCGAGGAAACCCACTTGCTGCTGGTTTACACCTGCTTTGTAGAGGCTGAGAATTTTCACCGCAAAATAGAGCCGCGCTGTCACAGGAGGTTTTTGTACATACCACGAAATGCAAAATCAGGCGCACTTTACGCTTCCTCTCCCATCTCTTTATGGAAAACTCCCACTATCACCTTCATCCTCCCATGAATGCATATGCACGACACTTAAAAAATGTAGTTTGCCATTTTCAGCTCTCGTGACAGGCAGTCTGCACTTTTACGACAGTGCAACCTGTTTGTACATACCTGCTTTTACGCGCACGTTGCGAAACAAATACACCTGAAGTGGGCGCACAAGCGTTGGTACATCTGGCCCTCACACCCTTCTGACCTCCATGTTTTACCAAACACAACTAGACTCTACACAAAATGTACATTTTTAATATTCCTAAGTATAGGAAAACCTTATGCAGACTGTTCAATCCAGAGCTATTCAGCCATCAAACATATTTACTTTTATTGTACGCTTACTGTAAGTGTGCATTGTGTAGCTGTCATATGTAGGAAACAATATAGAAAAACAAACATGTTATGGGATATAATACTGAACTAGTATCAGATCAACAGATACTCAATTTTAATGGATTTGGATTGGGGGGGCAAAAACCACAATGGTGACATTCCTATTTCTAAGCAGACGTGACATTGCCGTTTACAGCAGTGCATTATGTAATGAACACATCCTGAGGGGAGTAGAGTGGTTTGACAGAAGTTAAAAATGAATACCATCTTACGCACTGCAGAAGGTTTTGCAAATGTAAATGCTCTATCTCACAACAATAAACCATCTGGTAAACAGTGGACAAAGTTAAAGTTGAGGGGTAAATAATGAAATTATATATTTAAGAATAAAAAAAAGAAAATCTCTATTGCCAGCAGGTGTTTTTTTTGTGATTTTCACAAGTTTGCTTTGGGATAAGAGAGCAACGCTGATTAAAAAAAACACAAATTTAAGGTAATGCATTTGGGAGTTAGAGGAAGTCCTAGTTTTGAATCCATCTAAACTGTCTGTGCATGGCAGATGTAAATCACAAAAACCTCTGTACGATCACACCTGCATGTAGGAAAAGAACTAGCTAGAGATGAAACATGCCATTTAATGGCTCGATGAAAACTAAAGTGAAATGCCATCAGATGTTGAGTAAATTCCCAGAGGCAGTAAAAGCGTGTGTGTGTGTGTGTGTGTTTGTGTGTGTGTGTGTCTGTTCATGTTTGTAGCATGTCTTGCTTGAGCAGGATTGCTGCATTCTCCTGGGAGCTACAGGAGGGCTTGGTACAGGTGATTTATTCCTCCTAATCTGTCCTGCACAGTAGCAGGCGGCCGCCTTCCCTCCACCCAGCATAAGTGAGGTGCTATCATCTTGCGTGATCATATTAATAGTCACCTGCAGTTGTTATCGGCCCACACATCTTTGAGGTGGCAGCTTCCTGTTCGGCAGCACCTGGTCTCGTGCTGGGCACTGATGTCCTGACATCCAGTAGGAGTCCTGTTTTTGACCCCAAGGCCAAGTCAAGGGCACTAACAATCCCCACTGATGCCATCACGTTAATTAGTTATTCATTCTCCACCCACACCATCTCCCTGCAATTTATGCCATTGTAATCTGGCTGGAAACTCTTAAGTTGAATGCCAGATGTTGTTTTTACTGGGCATTCATGGAAGCTGTCTGACTCGCCTCAGTGTTGTCTTACGCTTATATGCAGAGAATGTGGAAAACATGTCATCTGCCATTGTTGTATATCTGTAAGTAGTGATAATTGGCTGAATTGTTTGAGATGGCATTAACCTGTCATGCTTAGTTTAGTTTGAAAGGTGTCAACAGTAGGTGATTTGTCAAAGCCAACTGATCAGTCCAGACCTGATAATCTGTTCTCCTTTTGCTTTGCTGACTTTGCTAAGTCAGCAATCATATTATTAAGTAAATTCTTCAATTGTGGAAGTCAGTTTTTTTACATGAAATGGTTGTAGGCATACAAACCCAATGTCTTTTGAAACAAACGTGTATTGAAATGCGCATAAAGGAGGAAAAAAACAACAGTGTTGTAAATAATTTGTCAGGGCCATACCCTTGTCTTTATATCATCCCCCTCCCCACACACAATGTCAAATACAATTCAATTTCTGCCTCAGCATCAGCTTGGGCTCACACGGTCAAGCAAATGCGTATTTTCTGAATGGCCTTGGGGAGTTACGCTTTTCAGCTTATCAACTTTTATTAACCTTAGCACTGGGGTTTGCTCTTTGATTTAGATTCTTTGGGAAACACTGAAATTGGATTTTTTTTCTCACTCCTGCTGTGACATATGCGCAACAACTTGTTACACTAAGGAGGAAAAACTAAATGCTTGCTTTGGTTTGTTACTGGCAATATTTGATCATGAGAGCCAGTGACAACTACTCCAGTTTCTTTTCTTTTTTCTCAGTAAGATGCAGAAAGTTAACAGGGACAACAAGGAGTTTGAGTTTTTTTTAATAAATTTTGTTTTGTTGTGATGATCAGTATTCCGCAATATAGCACCATGAGGAAAATGTAATGATCGTGTTGGATTATTATTATGTTATGTTATGTTATCCAGAGACCTGAATGCTCACTTTGCTCCTTTGTATTATTCAAAGACTAAATACATATTGAGCAGTTTAGCTTCATTAAAAGAAAGGAAATAAAGTCTATACAGCACGGGTAACTTCACAGAGAATACCTGCATTCTGTGTTTGGAGGGACCAGGCCTGCTAGGCTCCTGTCACATACATTGTCAAGGAAAACAAAGTGTGAGGCTGTGAAAACTGCCCTTTGCATGAAGTGTGTATTTCCTTTTTCATTTTGCTTGGCAAGAAATTGTAGACTCCCGCCCCCCTGACTGGGCTCTGGATTATTAGCTTAAGCTCTCTAAAAATATCCCTTTGACTGTTTAAGCCTCTGACAGCAGCAACATCTCACACATTCTGATAGCTTTATACTAACTATGGCTGCAGAGGGCTCAGCCCGCCTTGTTATCTTTTACCTTGTTTGAACGAGGAGGAAAAGGAGGAGAACTCACACGCCCCAAAATCTGCAACATTACTCTTTCCTTCGGAATCTGATTCGGAGCGGATCATTAGAGCCAACCATGCAATCATAGCAATCTTCGAACAAACAAGATGCTTTTTTGAGCACGAGAGGATTTTGCCCAGATGTCACTCAAAGCACTTGTCATTGTTGCGACAGCTGTAGAAGCACATGGACCGTCATTTTGAAAACCATCTACCACAACACACCAAAACAGCACACGTCAAGTGTGAAACATGCACAGCCTAAACACAAGATTTTTGAATTTTAATGATGTAAGCCCCTTAAGGAATTATTACTTTTATTGCCTATCATTTGAGTTTTATTGACTTGCCTGTGTAGTTCCTGTAATTGTATATTTACCACCGTACAGTATTTATCCTACCAATATATTAGCTTTAGCTGAGCTTATAGTACCACATATTTTTGATGTTGGCACTCATAACAGCTCCAACATTAATAAATTCCTAAAAGGGATTACACTGTACACATGCCTCATCGACATCGCTTCAATTATCTTTTCTTCTAACACCCACACTCTCTCCAAAGGCTTTTCTCACAAATATTATAGCTGCTAACTAGGGAGAGACGGAGGGTGAGATAGAGGCATGTACTGCTCAACAGCACCATCTTTTCCAGCCTTCATTCATGTGTCTCTCTTAAATTATTTCAGATGAAATATCACTGTTTTGACAAGACATTTCTAAGCTGCTCATGTCCCTGTGAGATGCCTCATACTCGCCGGTGATGGACCGTTCCTGAGGAGGAAAGTCAATATGTGGTTTCAAAAAAAACAAAAACAAATGTGAGACCTAAGCCTTTAATAGGCTGAAAAAAAGTGAAGGGAGGGGAAAGAAAAAGACTACGCACCTTGACTCATTATAAAACCGCGTCTTGACTACAGCGGCTAATTGACTAGCCTCTTTGCCCCTGTGTGTGTTGAAGGAGTCGAGTGGGGTGATGAATTGACATATTGCTGGCGCTGTGATGTTGATCCAAGGCAGAGAGCCATGAGGCTTTCCTCCAGGGACCAGTAACCTTATTGTTCCATGTCATCTCCTCCCCTTCTGTTTGAGGACTAGGTTGTCAACCTCTCCCCAAGGTCAGGCAAATACCAGCCCCCTTTCTGCAGATAATTGGATTGTTTTAAATCATAGCATCAACTTATTGGCCAGTCTGGGGTCAAAAGTGAACTAGTGCACGAGGTTGTCTGTCATAATTTGTGCCATCGTGGTGAACCGATAAGCAACAGCTTCTGTCACCAGTTAAAGGATCATACCAGAGGTTTTGCACGTTTTAGCCTACAAATCACATTTTTGTCATTACAGCTGACCATATTGCTAACCATGCTGGTTTGTGTTATATTTTTAGATGTTTTCCCTTTTATTCCAAGCATTCATAACATTAATTTCTGTACAATATTATAAAGCAATTAGCAGACCCTTAAACTTCTCAAAAATACTGGTATGGTTCTTTACATTATTCACAATTACTGAATATATTCAAATGTATATGTTTGTTTTATATATATATATATATATATATATATATATATATATATATATATATATATATATATATATATATATATATATATATATATATATATATTTATATATATATCAACTCAGTTGGAGTTATGGGTTTTTGGCTGCAACTTGTCCATGAAGAACCCTTCTGGTCAGACTTCTCTGGACAGTAGATGGGTGTACCTGGGTCCCCCTGCTTTCGGACAGTTCTGAGCTGATGTCACTGCTGGACATCTTCCAAGTTTGAAGGGAAATAAGCTTGATGTGTTTTAATCTGCACTAAGTTTCTTTGGCCAATCACTGCGTCTATGATCGTCAACTTTGCCCAACGTTTTGCAAGTGTACTCATAAGAATTGATGCTGGTTTTAAGGCAAAGGGTAGTGACACCAAATATTGATGTGATTTACATTTGCTTTTTGTTTGCTCACTTTGCATTTTATAAATTGATTAAAATAAACAATCATTATTTATATTTTTGAAAGCGTTCTTAGTTTACAGCATTTTTTCACACCTGCCTAAGACTTTTGCACAGTGCATATACATAAATAATCCTACTGTTCCAGGTATCCATTGGTTTCCAATAATCTCTAAATTATATATATAAACAAATAGCAGACTTGAAATGTGGGAAAAGTTATACCTTACGAATCATGTTTAACTTTTTTTAAACATTTTTGGTGAAACAATTCATAATAGGGATCAACCAATATGGATTTTTCTAGTGCCAATACTATTTTCTTTTCATTAGCTTTAGCCAATGACTGATAAGGGCCGCTGATTTTCTTCAGACGATATTTGGAGCCGATAATGCTTTTGCTCCCTCAATTTACATCATAAAAATGTAACTCTGCTACACTGAATTTGTTTTTGGGAATCTGCTCTGCCATTTCTTTAAAAATAATAAACAAAAACACAGATCAGTGTCACTTCTGGAATCATCTTACATTCAAATCACCCAAATTATATGTTCAATGTGCATCATATGGATGGGTGCACTGCATATGGTTAACTGTGCAAGAGTAAAAGGCTTTCATCAACATCTACAATATAGCCTTGATGATCCATCTTTCCATTGCTTGCTGACATATTATAAGACAGACATAATCAGGTCTTCACAAAATGTCCTTTGTCAACCCAATAATTTAAGAAAACAATACACCTGAGAAGTATCCATTGAAATAGTATCGGCCCGATATATCAGCCGGCCGGTAAAATCGGTCTATCACTAATTTGTATGTAGGCAGTGAGTTGTGGGTGTATTTTCTTCCAGGCAACTGTTGGTTTCTATTAATCTTCATACAATATGAAAATCCAATGGAAAACTCTTGAAACATGAAACTCGTGAGTTGTGTAACCTAGTTAATCTGGTTTCAAGAGTCTGCTAATCTACTTTTTAATATGGTATGGTCATAAATGGAAACCAATGGATACCTGTAGCAGTAGGAAAAATATGTCTATATATCTAAAACTATATAGCATTAATTTGGATTAGACAACTTAAACACGTTTCAAGAGTTTGCCATCCCATTCTCATGCCATACTTAAATCAATAGAAGTCAATGGCTGTCTGAATTGTTTAAAAAAAGAAAAAAATTGATTTCAAAATCTAAAACTACAGCATATATTTGAAAAAGTTAAGCATCAATGTGAAGTTTACATGATACAGGATCAAAAATGTGCATAAACTCTTGTATGGGCCTTTTAAGTGCACCTGTTAGGAGAAAAAAGAAACACGGTGGGTGTTGAACGCCTGCAGTGTTGGGGATTCCCCCATGCCAACAGATATTCAAGATTTCAGTGACGATTTCATGGCTGGAGGCTGACGTGGTGTTACCGCATGCTGTCGTGGTAAGATGAGACAAAGTGGGGCAATAGATTAAATGGGTGGGCTACATGTCTATGAAATTAGGGGTTGGCAGAGCAAAACTAACTCAGGTTACTTATTCTCAAGTGACATGGCCGCACATGTGAGGAGGGAAGGCAAGCGAGATGTCTTTACTTCACGTCTGGAGTGTGACATTCTGCTCTGTTTGTGACTTTGTCATTAACTGCTCATTTGTGTGTTTTTGTTCCTTTTCAGGAGGCGGCCACATTTGCCAAAGAGCTGGGCTTTGAGGTGAGTTGACCGGCAATTGCACACTAAACAGATCCTAAAGGTTTATTTTTGCTGATAATGAAGTTCTTTTTGGACAGTGATTGATGTGCTATTATACTCTCCAGGCCTTGCAGCAGTTGCTATGGAAACCTGGCAGTCGTCATGGTTTCTTTGTTCAGCCAGCTCTCTGTTATGACGCACTCTGCTAGGTCTGCACCCAACATCGCCTACAGATGTTATTTATTGAATTTTGAAAAGCCTCTTGGGAAGCTGAGAAGTTGGGCATGGTTTCAAGCCTTTCTTTGCAGGCTCGGGGCTCATCAGGTTGCCTGGTTAAAAAGCCTCCTCATTATCTTCATTGCACTTAGGGATGATACTGTATGTTTTCCCTTCACTGCTATGGCATTACACCACACTGAAACACACTGTCTTTTAATAACCAAATTACAGCCACCTGTGGTTTTAGATTATGGAAAGGAAAATTACAGTGCTTGTTTCCCCATAGAATGTGCTTTAAAGTAGGGCTGCCTCTTACATGTCAAATGAATGTTCCCTTGGTCTATTTTCTGCTTGTATTTTGCATATTCCTCGTGCTGCTTTTAAAATGTTAAATCAAAACCACAAATAGCCTGTGTGTGTGCGTGCGCGTGTGTGTATGTATGTATGTGTTTCAAATGGGCTCAGGTATTTTAAGTGCCTTCTCTCTTTCAAAGGTAGAGCTGCCTTGAGTATAGCTCTGCACTGTGTGAATAATTGTCATCCAGAATCACTAACGGTGTGATCAACGTGACTGGAATAGAAATGCAGTCCTGATGGCAGTGACAGGTTTAAGAGAGGAGAAGGGATGAAGGCAGGAAAGGGGGGGGCTTATATAAAAAAAAAAAACAAGGAGCAAAGTGTAGACTGTCCTAGTAGTTACAATTCTTTGACATTTTCCATGTCAACCTAATTTGCCAGAACACTCTGAAAAATTGCATTGGATGAATTTGATTTCTCAGATAACATCAGTGTGGTGTGTACTGTACTTACTGCATTTCTAGATGGTTGCAGTTCAAACAGGTTCTTCCCAGTTGTCTTTCTTTTTTTTTTGTCACTTTCTGATGACAATTTTACCTGCCCACATTCTGTACTTGTACACTGACAAGTCTTCAAAATATCAATATATAGATTGTATGGTTTCTATAACTTTGTTTATAGCAAGAAGTTACATATGCATTTTTAAACCAGTATTAGTGGAAGCATTTTATCATTTACACATGCACATAACACTAATTTAAGTGCAGAATAACTCTGGGCAATACAGATGAAATCTGTATAATTGGTATAATACGGATATTTTTCCAACACTTATATACAATGTGTCAAATGTGTGTGAAATCACATGAAATAATAAAAATGAGCTTTAAGATCTTGGAAATAGTAGTTTGACAAAAGATTCTTGGCACTTACTGGAAATATTCTGGAGCTTTCAGCTGTATCCAATGGCCTTCATAGGCAGAAGAAGTTTGCTCAGTTGTCATGGTGATTGTTAAAGGATGGTCTCTTGTGCTCCATCCAACCACCTGTTATCATGTGACCAAAATTACGTATCAAAACGTCTCCATGACAACCGAGCAAACTCCATCCTCCAAAGAAGGTGGAGAGACGCTGAAAGCTCTGGAGTATTTTTCAGGAAGTGGTAACTGTTTTTGTCAAATCAACTTCCATTCGTATCTATATAACAAAATTCAACATTGCAAACTTGCGGTACTCTTTTTGACATTATCCAAATTAATCATTAATTTTTTCAACAGATCTTTTTATTATTATAAATTATCACACAATGTAATCATAACACAAATATGATTCTGCTATAAGACAAACAAAAACTGAGAATGTTTATCTTATTGTAGTACAGAAAAATATGTTATTACTGTTATTCTGTCAAATGAACACTAAACATCTGAAAGTTTGTACAGAAGTGTGTATTTGTATGCAGTGTGACTCTTTTAGGGCCAGTGAGGTTCAGCTAATTAGTCTGTTGGGCACTTTTGAGGGATATTATAATTGGATAATGTTGTAGTTGCTGCCCAGTTTTCAATATATGACAAGATACACTTGAAATGTATCCTGAAACAAAAAAATGACTAACAAAAATGACAGCAGTAGTGGCCGGGTTGCCTCAGTGGGTAGAGCAGGCGCACGTGCACTTCGAGGTATATGCCTTGATGCAGAGGTCCAGGGTTTGAATCCGACCTGTGACGATTTCCTGATTTTTTTTTTCCCCTCTCTCACCTAGCTGTCCTGTTCATAATTAAAGGCAAAAAAGCCCCAAAAAATCTTTAAAAAAAAGAAAGAATGACAGCAGTACTTCTTCAATGTAAATACAAGGTAAAAAACAACAATCAGCCGATCTGAACACAGTGACCTGATTGTAATCTGTTTCCCTTTTAGATGCTTAAAGAACTATCTAGATTCTCTCTGATTGAATCTTTCCCTGGCAGTGTTTGTCAAACAGCCTGCAGCAGAGACGATCCCATTCTCACCGGCTTCAACACAGAAACACAATTTGAAACCCTTGTGAAGCTTTTGTATTTCACGCTTTGTTGATTTATGTCTGATCAATTGCCACATAATTGTAAATATTGCTATTTGTCAGCAGTAAACTACATTGACCAAATCGTTTGACAATTCATCTGTTTTGCAGTCATGTTATTTTTCTGCATGCCATAGGAACTCTTCAGGTAAGTGTTTCTGCCATAAAAAAAGAAGGCAGTTGTATGTATATGTTTGTTTATGTGCGTGTAAAGCTTGTCCTGCTCAACAGCCGTGATGCTCACTTTACCATATCTGGCCCTTAGAACCTTTTAGCTCCTAAACCTGATTTGAACGCCTTTTTTATGTCGGCGAACATAAAATCGAATGGTGACAATGTGCCGAAGCCTTGTGTGGTTTTGCATTCAGTGTCTGGAGGAGTGCTTGTGGTTACATCCAGTCACAGTGACAAATTGCCTTCTTTTTTTTTACCATTGCCTGCTAACAGCCTCTGTATTAACCTCACCATTAGCACTTACTTAGAGTGTTACACCCATTTTTCCTCAGCCCAGGGTCTCCCCGGACCTCTCAGGGCTGATTAAAGGACATTTGGGAGGCATTTAGAGGTGTAAAAGCTCATTGGTTTGAGTGAGCCAGTGTGGCTGGTGGTATTGGGTTGGAGCCGTTCTCTCCGATTACTCCCATAACCACAGTATTTGCTCGCCCTGAAGGTGCTCGAGTATTAGCTTTGACACAGATGCTTGAGGCGTCTACAACCCCTAATGCTAGCTCCTCAATGTGATGTATTATGGAAAAGCAGAGTCCACCCCACTGCGAGATGACGATAAAGACATTCCACCTGCTCATAGTACATCATGATGAGTTAATAATAAAGTAGCACTGACAGGTGTGTTTTTTTTGTATCCATCTCATGATCAAAGGCAAGCACTCCGGAGAGTTCTGTCGTCTCCAGGCGATAATATCCATTCTGTGCAGATGCTAAGGAGAGATGGCCTGTTTCAGGAAGAGAATGATACACTACACGCACCACCTATCCCTTCAGCTCAGAAGTAGCTTTATCTGACAACAGCATATCTTCTCACGCTTATTTTCATCTCACTTAAGGAATATGACATTCTAATCTTTTACAGCTCTCCTGTAACTGCATGGAAACATCATTGAGCGCTTCTATTGATCTTTTTCGAAGCAGTTTCATAGCGCATCTGGTTTCATTATCACTTGATCCGTCTGCCAGGATTTGAAATATCTGACCCCTCTCAGTCACGGTTGTGATCTTTGAGTAACTCCTCAGAAATTTCACTTCACAATCAATTCATTCAACTTAACATATTAACCCAGTGGTTTGGTGTTTTTACAGACAGATGACATTGCAGAGATTGCAAAGAAGACCCAAAATCTCCCCAAGGAGAATAAGAAGAGACAGCGAGTGGTGGTCTTCACCCAGGGCAAGGATGACACTGTTGCAACTGTTGGTAGGCCATTTTTTTGTTTTCCGTTCAACCCATATTTTCACCTATGTACTATATCACTGAAAGCCATCCCAACTTTTGCCTCTTTTGGACATCTTTACCCTTCACTTAGACCTCATATCTCAAAACTGCAGAATGCAGCCTTAAATAGATAGTAGATTGCTGACTGAAGAGAGCCCAACACGATCAGTAATTTCTTTGAAGTTTAACCTGAAATATTGACCCCAGATGTTGGAAAAAAGAATGCTTGCACCACATTCCGTCATTTCAGTGCATAAAAGAAGTGTGGGGGATGCAAAAAGCAGGCATTGATTTTTGAAGTACTTCTAACTTTGTCTTGGACAGACTCCAGGCCAGTCCTCAGCAATTTTTAATGCTTCTCTTACACCTTAAGAGTCCTGCAAAAGGCTGGCCGAGGGACCTTGAGGAGAGGTTGACAACAGTAGTCCTCAGTATAAATCAATCCAATTTCCTTTGATGTGATGTATATTTGTTAGTGGGACATTAAAAGGCAGTGTCACCATAATTGAGCAATGGTTGCAAGTTTAAGCGGTGTGGGTAAATACGATAGTTTCCGATTACTACTGGGAGCTTTTGCTTGGAGCCACAGGGTGTCTCTCCTCATTGCCCTTGCAGTTCACAGTAGTTCTGCACAGGGAGAGATGGCCTCAGGTAAAGACTCCAACATATCACTCATCACTGGGGACTGCAAAGCAGCACAGCTGCAGCAGGACTTTTAGCACTGCAGGACACTGTCTTTACATGTGTCCAGTGTCCTTACTTTCACTGCTGGCATGAGTATTTACAAGCTGAAGCTTTGTACAGTAGGTCACCGAAGGCATTATTCATCAGTCATTGATTAATCATGTCTTTTCTGAATTAAATCTATATTGCATTTTCTCTTTTATTGCCTGAAAATGTGTGCTGCCATTTTGGCAAGGACTCTCAAGAGACTATCTTTGTATGATAAAAGTTAAAGTGGCTGTAGTCAACATATTTATATTAAAAACTTAATCTGAAAAATGAAACCACTTAACTACTACCCAACTCTGCAGTTCTCCTCAGCTCTCCAAATGTTTTTAAATTTTTTAATTGTTCAGCTCGCAACTTTACAATTTTGGTTCACTCTCATCAGTGTTGTTTACAACTGCAGCAGGTCACTTTAGCGGATAGCTGGTGAACATAGTAGAATTAGCAGCTAAAGGCTAGATATTTCCCTCTTGGAGTTGGTAGAGAACAAAAACTGAGCTAAAAGGAGAGGGAAAATTGGACTTTGATCAACCATCAGGTGGACATTCATCAATACTTTATTTATCAATAGGCTACATTTTAATAGGATAGCATTATTGCCCAGTCCTAATTAATAGCATGTATTTAAAATAATAAAATGTAATTTCTTTTTTTTCTCAAAGTAAAATTCCTCGAAGAACATTTCCTAAAAAATAGATATTTAAGCATGAGCCCGACAGTTAAAAAGAGCAACAATCAATTCATTGTGCTGGAGGTGATGGATAATTCCTGCCTGCTTCTCTCATTGCTCCTGCATGAAGACAGAGCTGTACGCCGCTGTGAACTTTATATAAAATACATGATGAATGCAGGCGGGATGAAAGACAATGTGTTTCAGATGTCATCTACAAAGGCAAACATGATAAATGTCATTGACTGTGCTATCATTGCAGTTGAGCAGTTACAGTAGTACTGTGTGTGTGTGTGTGTGTGTGTGTGTGTGTGTGTGTGTGTGTGTGTGTGTGTGTGTGTGTGTGTGTGTGTGTGTGTGTGTGTGTGTGTGTGTGTGTGTGTGTGTGTGTGTGTGTGTGTGTGTGTGTGTGTATATGGCTATTCATGCCAGCCAAATAAATGTCAATGTAAAAAGAGAATTAAAGATTTTCATTTCCCAGAGGCGGCGCTCTAATAAACTTGATCTCTCATTTTGTTTGCAATTTGTCTTCCTGTCAGGATTTGATCATTTGCCAGCCTCTGCATGTCATGTTAAACCATTTTATAGTGATTAAGGATGGGAGAATGCCTTCCTCCATGGTATAATTCTCCAAAAAGAGATGTCAATGTGTTATTGTTCTTTTTTTTTCTGCCCTTCATTTGGAGCCTTTCATCACACCACCACTTCAAACGTGCCTTTTAAGAGCTGGGAGCAGGGGAAATGGCCCTTTATTTAGCTGCCACTGACACTGCTGAACTACACTGGGCTTTTGCTTATACACCCATTAAAGCAGTAATTAAGATCATTGTGCCCTGATCCATAACAGTGAGGAGATCTAATAAACAATCATTCAGCGGGGGTAGCCCCTCTAATCGCTGATAAGGACTTGATAAAGCCTGACTCTGCTCCTCTGCGAGTTTTAGGGCTCTCCAGGGGGCCAAGCAGGCAGATTTCAACTTTGGAAAAAAGACCCGGTCTATACATGCTAATCACATGAGTAAATCACTGAGGAGTAAACAATGGCTTTAAGGCAAAATGCTCTTTTCTTAGAGCAGGTTTATTTGTCATTCTCCCCAAAGTTACAGTAGATTAAATGGTGCAGAATTATTTTAAAATCTACTTGAAGACATCTTAGTAGTCTGTTGAAAAAGTGGGATGTTTATGTTTTATACTTCATGAAGGACAAAATCAATTAACATTCTGGGCTAAGGATATGACCTCTTTTTCCTTGGCATCTCACGGTTAAGTGTTTTCTTCCATGTCTCCCTGAAAGGATATTTGTTGGCGATGATCTTTTGCCTGTGGTTACAGTAATTACAGGCATATGTATTCCTTTTTTTCTAACTCAATTGTGAACAAAGATGCTGGTTATGATTGAATGTCAAATTGCTCCTAACCTGTTGCGTTTGCCAAGAAAGCAGTAACGTTGTTTTCCACTCCAGTTTGGCTGAAATGCAGCAGGAAATGTTCCAGAAGAAGTCTTCTTGGGGAAGTTTCTCACATAAAGATGTTGTACTTAAACTCTTGAGTATTTTAGCTCATGCCTTTTTGCGTAGTGGTCATGTGTAATTCCCAGTCATGTAGAAGCTCGGGATATAAAATTATGTTTCACTTGTGTTGCAGATGATAAAGTGTGACAGGATCAAAGTTAATTTGAATGATTTGCCGACTATTTGGTCTACCTGCTTTCAGTCAAAGCAACAATAGTAAGTGCTGGAACACAACCAAGTGGAGTATGTCATAATTTCAGAGTCAGAACAACCCTCTATATGCTCATTTTCTAGTAAAGCCAAGGTCATCTTATTTGCACGTACAGTTGCCATCTTTTAACAGGAGAGCATTTTCTCAGTCAGTGTTGTGCTGTGAATTGGCATTGTTAAAAAGAATAGCCAATAATAAAGGACTTAATTGATACTCATTTCAAAGAGACGTCTGTTAAAAGAATTTCTTAAGTTGAATCACCACCATTTAAGAGTTGTTATGAGAGAATTATGAAGAGAGAATTAACAAAAGCACACAATTATAGCCTACTCAGAGAAAGTATTTGAATTCCTTCAAGGCTTTTCTCAGTTATTTTCTTTGTCTGTTGCAAGTTACCTGTCAAAGCACAGCTATACTACACTCCCACATATTCCACCAATCTGCTGCTTTACTCATTTTGTCAAACAAACTCTAGGAACAAGAATATTTTAGTGTAAAAAAGGTACAGCAGAGTTTTATTGATTAAAAGTAACAGTGAAATGAGTTCAGCAAAGTGATGTTTTCAAACATTATATAAGCCAGCAACAACTAAGTCTAGCATTTTGGCAGGAGTTTTTAATTTTTTTTTATTGCCATTTCCATGACAGATTTCTGCCAATGAGCTCTTTTGTTACAGGCGGCTGGGGAATTGTTGGACTGTAACCCAACTTAACATGTCAGTCAAATGTAATAATTTGCATCAATGATGTCATGTGAACTCTCCTCAGCAGCAGAGTACACAACTTTAAAACTGATATATAAAGAAATATTGGAAGTCTATTCTGCCATGCTTTTAGAAACGTCGCTCACACAAACTTCTGTAAATGCCACCGAAAGCATTGAGCTGCAGGAATGTTAAAAAGTATGTATTTTAGGTGCTGCAATTCAAATTTACATGTTCACATTTTTTATGCTAACTATTTAAAGCATTTCTAAGAACCCCACAATATTTATGCTAACGTCAGCATGCTAACATGCTCACAATGACCGTCTCAACATGCTGGGGGTTAGCAGGTAATGTTTATAAAAGTAATTGTGTGCACATCCCACCCTCTGGCATGTGCAGGTCAAATTAAAAATACTAAAGTTAAAAACAAAATGTTATGTCCACAGCAGTGCTTTAAACTCCCTTATTTAATGAGCAGGCGGAAGCAAATAGCTTATTTAGTCCTGCCCCTTTTTTCAAAAAATAATCTCATTCTAAAGTAAATAGAAATGCAAATACAGCATACAATTATTTAGGTCTTACAATAACTTACAGCCATAGAACAATATACAACAACACTTTCACATTACAATTCTGTTCCTATGTTTTGTCTATTATTTTCTTTAAGTATTGAGTCCTAAACCAACATAATGAAAATAAATAGAATTTAGACCTGATGACGGTGCTAATTCCATGACACTCCATTCAGTAGTTGTTGCAATATTTCACATTGCCATCTCATAAGCCATGCAGCTAGCATGTCTAGCAATTGCATGCTATCTGTAAAACAATGTAAATACTTAAAGAACTTATCGATTATCATGATACTGTTTGCAAGTTCTACTTTTAGATTGTTTGTATAGACTGAGGCTACATTTTTACGTGACTTCAGCTCATAGAGTGGCAATTTCCTATAAGACACAACAGAGGAACAAAAGACGACCAATGCATGTTAGAGGGGGATACAATCAAAACTGCCTAGTTCATTTAAAGGATTTTTAAAAAAATAATCCAAACCCAGAACTGCTAATTGCGACAACACAACAGTAGGTCTAACATATTCAAATTTGTTCAGTGAATTCTGACACCTCTGGATGTAGTGTTATCACAAAGATGAGCTTCATGTGAGAGGTTACCTAGTTACACACTGTCTTTCTAATAAGACATGACTGCTCGTACCACCCACTCACTGAAGAGGTTAACTATTTCTTTTAACTACCGCAAACATATTTACACAGTTATTTATATCAGATTTCTCGGGTCTAATGAAAAGCAGAATCTTTGTGCTGAACAAGTGCAGCAGCCTCAAACTTTAAAGCATCCGCTTTTATAGCCGCAAAGTGCAGCGCATGAACGCAACCACATTTGAATGGTTCTTAACTGTTGAATAAGTGACATAACTGTAATTTATTATGAGCACATTTTCCATTGCGTTTAATCATTTTAAGAGGGAAGAGGATTCTCTAGCTTCATCTGTGGCATTAAGCAAAGTCGTTATGCTACTAATTAGCTGATCCTAAACGGATTCTTGTCTTATTGTAATTTATTATCAACGTGACACCATACTTTTTCACGGCAGACATTTGGACTTGTCATAGCAGGAAATCCCAGGTGAAACTAATTTTGTTAACAATGGTTCAGTTCCATCAAGTGTCCATGTGAAAGTGACAATGACCTGGAACCACTTCACCCAAATTGATGCAGTTGTATTTATCAATGGCATATCAACCATGGTCATCATTTACACTTGTGCTTTTCCTACTATGATAAGCCAAAATGTCTGCTGTTAAAAAGGTCTCTGTCCTGCTTCCTTTTTAAAGAGAACATTTTATTAAATACTATTTATCTGATACATCTTCAGTAAATGACCTGTAATACAGTCCTGTTCTAATCTGTAAGATGTCATTTTCAACTGCAGCTTGATGAGGTTTCTCTCGCAGTGAATGCATTGCAGTAATTTACTTGACATAATGTGTTGATAAGCATGGCTGAGGGTTTTGGAACTTTTGCCCTGTAGGACGACAGTAGAAATGTATTAAAAAAACTGGTAAGGCGGGGGGTGTCTTATCTGCAGCGCAGATATTTTGTGAGCCATTGTTGGATTAGCAGGGAGCCTCATTAAACAACATTTTGTAGTTTTTTTTTTTTCTCGTGTTCTCTGTAAACTTCCAACCTTTTTTCTCAATAAGAGGTCTGTCAGCCTCCTCGTGTTCCTTTTATCCACATGTCAGTCTTTTGTCTCCTGCACCTTTTTGAAGGTTCACGTCGACACCAGAGCCCTCAGATTGTTTGAAGATTGTGTGTGTGGTTTAGATTGTTCTGACATAAGTTGCTGATTTAATGTCACTCTACACCTCGAGACGTTGTCATCTGGTAGATTTTTGTTTCCCCCCCACCCCCTCTTTTAAACTGGGAGTCCTTTTGAAGTGCATATGCTACTGATAATTGAAGCAATATAATCCACTGAAGATAATAAAGACCCTCATTTAATGGATTCCGTTTTGAACTGAAACGACTTACACCAACTGTTCTTGCATTTTTGTATACATCAGAGCACTCACCTAAAGCTAAATATTTTGAGATTTTTTGCATTTGATCATCTGTTGCTTTTGGGACATGGATTCAAACCACTGCAGGGCATAGCATGATTTGTTTTACAGAAGTGTCCCTTAGTTTAACATTGTCATTTGTGCTAAAACATTAGTTGAATAATCCATTTGTCACAATCAATTGTCTACTGTATTTTATTTAGCAAGCAAACATTCACTGATTACAGTGAAAATGTTGTTCAAAAGTCTTTCCCCAACTTTAAAAAGTGTTAGCTTATATTCAGCTTTGGTGGCCATGATGCTAAGTGAAGTTCACTGTCCTAGTAAGGCTAACTTTCTTTGAGTTACTTCATATTTATTATGTTGTTAATGTGTACTATAAGTCACAATCTTCTATTTTGCACGTCATTAATAAGCGATAAAACTACAGAATGCGTCGCTGAAGTCATGACCAACTATCTCCAATTAAAACAAAGCCTTGCTGTGTGAAATGACCTATGCTTTTTTTTTTTTTTTTTTAAATATGAAGTTACCGTCGAATAATAAGCTCAAATAGGGAGAAAACTTAAAACAAACCCGCTAGTGTTCAACTTTAATTAACAACCCTCTTGTTTTTCTGACCACAGGTGAGAAGGTGACCATGTTTCCTGTTTTGGACATTGACCAAAACAATATTGTGGACACTAACGGAGCCGGAGACGCCTTTGTGGGAGGTACGGCATGAAAATCATCCTCAACACAGCTGGATTTTTGTGTAGAATCCCAATTAACCTTTGATACTGGCCAACTATGTTACGTAGTAATGCCTCCAGATTATATGAGCATGACATTTAGCCTGCTGTTTTTACTCTGTATGTGCTGATCATAGCACCACCCGTCATCATTTTGGTCCTGTTGAGGATGAAACGGCATTGTGCCTTATCTAAAAAACCATTAGTATCTGGCTCGTATTTAATGGGAAATGCTCCCCAAACATTTTTGGAGGGGATGGATGATAACAGGTTGACCTCTGCTTTTCTGTGTACCCAGGATTCCTCTATGCGTTGGTCCAAGACAGAGACTTGGAGGAGTGTATCCGGGCTGGACACTACGCCGCCAATGTCATCATCAAACGGGTCGGATGCACTTTCCCAGAAAAGCCAGACTTTCACTGATGCATCCAAGCACTGCACTTTTGTCTTTTCCATAAGTTACTTGTATATGTATGCTTCAGGATTTTATGTACATTTTTTCTATTTACAGTGACTGCATGGGACTAAGTGTTGCAGCAAATATGAAACTCAGATGTTTAAATACAACAAACAATGTACTAGTATCAAATATTGGAATAAAATGGTAAGGTTTAAAGAAGCATTCGATTGAAAATCTATATTTTCAATATCAAAAACTAAACGCCTGTAGGTCTGAAAGGTGTCCAAATGATTCACCACATTAACACTTTTTACACCACTTCCGCACCATTTAACTGTATGTTCTTCATGTTACACACACTCTGGATCTTCACAGCTGAGCTAATCACTCCCAGTGTCTTAGCACCACTTCCTCATAGCTCTGAAGCATTGCTGGAAGTAGTGTATGTATTTATTTATTTATTATTCGCAAAGCGATGAAAGTTTGGATCATAGTGAAGAAATGGATCAGTGGTAGAGAAGTGCATAAACCTGCAGGATAGGTTATAGGACATTTTTTACGGACATCCTGCTCTAAAATGTTTGTTGTTTGCTCCATAATGAAGGACGCCAGCTGTAGTCGGCATCGATTCACAGAAGTTGCAAACGATTCTAATGGTGATCCAGAGTCACGGCCAAAAAAACGTCCACAGAAAATTCCTGTTTTATAATCCACTTCTCTGCTGTTGATCCTCATACTGAATATTTTCCAAACTATTTTGCCAATAATTTGCAAATTACACTGCTTCTATTGGATCTTCTGAGCTGAGCAGGCAAGTGTGCCACAGAAGTGCTGCATTTAGTAGTGCAAACTATGAGTGTCATCGTGAAGCAGAAAACTACAATCGTTTTCAAGACTGCAGGGGTTGAGTGTTGTGATACTACATACTTTAAAATGTAGTACGTTTTCAGTTGAGTATTACTTTAATATTCAGTTGTCATGCAGTTTATGCATGGGGCTCTATTATGGGTGGTTTTCCATTTCCAGAAGTGACCGTTTTAACTGTACAAAACTGCAAAGAGCTTCTGTTATCATACAAATATATCAATATCAAACTCGTATTACCAAGATACTCCTGTACAAAAGCAAAGTTAGTTTTGACATATAAGTAGTTTGCCAGCAGTTCAAGTTTTTTTTTAAAACACACAAAAACAAACCTCAACAACAACAGGGTTTGTGCATTTCCCCATTATTTAATCAGCCAGAGGCTCCCTCATGCTAATCACTTTTGGACAGCTCGACACTCTCCATTATTGAGGGAACTGGGGGGTGGGGAGACCGGGACCAGCCTGGTGTCCTGCTCCATTCACCCCCACTCATGCTGGTCCTCGTTGGACTCTCGGGGTCTGGCGCTGGACTGCAGGGCTACAGGAGATCATTTTTCTCAGTTAAAGGATTAGTGGTTGCTCTTCATGGCGATCATTTGTGGGACCTGAAAATTAGACTGATCCTTCGCACCCAACTGTGCTGTCGCTGGGGGTTGGAGACAAGGATCAGAGGGAGGCCCCTCCCCTCCCAGTGACTGTGGGCCATCAAAAGTGTTGGGCAGTGTCTCAAATGTTGTGGAAAATAATTCAAGACTCATCCGTTCTACAAAGACGTGTGATGGAGAATAAACATTTTTTTGTTCCCCTATAAAAACCTGTTACATCATATTCCTTTTATTTTCTCTGAGCGTGACGGGAGGAATGCAGTTTGTACACTCCCTGCATAAGAGCTCCCTTTTTGTAATGAGGTATAGTTTATGCATTTATGCTAATCGAGGGCATCTAGGTGAAAACATTCTCCAGCCAAAATGTTATTAACAACTTTGAGACACTTCTTTTTCATCAGCATTTTTTTTAAGGTTTCACACAGATGCGCTTTGAAAAGGACCACATTTCTGATTGGGCAAGATCACACTCCATGGCAGCTGGTTCATTTGCTTCTCAAGATGACAGATGGCAAAACACAAACACAAAAAGAGGGAGCCATGATCAAGTAATGAGAATGCCTCCCACAATAAGGAAACTACTAAACATACTTTTCCTGGTAAACTTTTCCTTTGCTAAATGTATGCAATAAAAACAAACGTATAATATGTGCATTTAATTAACATTTTACAATTCTATGCTTCTGTTTTGTTAGCTACACTGGACCCAAGGCATTTAGAAACTATTTAATGTCAATTGTTTTGCCTGGCAGCAACATACAAAATCTCTTAATTTACTGTTTTAAGTTAAATATGCTGTTAACAATTAGGGAGAGGCAAAATTGGACTTTATGATAGTCGCTTACAAAAGTGAGTTCATGACCACAATATATTTTTCTGAATGCAGGAGTAGCTGGGGCCCTGGCCAGTGTTTTGCCCCGCAGATGGGCAGCAGTGTTTGAACACCAGTGTGGCAGTTGGCAGGGATTGAGGAGGGGGATGGGCAGATTGCAATGGCACATGCTCCAATTCAAATTATCCCTGGACCCATGCAGCAGTGAAGGACCTGCTGGGGCCCAGGGTGGCATTCATTGTAACCAGACACAGGCAGGTTTGGTCAGTGCCTCTATCATGACACCAGTCCTATTTGCAAACAGGAACCCCTTTTATTCACATTTCACCTGGTTTAACACAATTTTACAGCAGCGCCTCAATGAAATAACATTTTTATTTTTAAATCTTTACCCCAAATGATCAGTAAATAGATTGAAATCAATTGTAAGGACTTCATGGCAACAAGACAATCAATGATATAATCACTGTAAATGGGGAAAATGCAGGTAACTAGAAAACACCAATGCACTCTTCAAGGAAATAACATAAGTATAGATAAAGATGCAGCAAAATGACATTGGTAATAATGGGAATTAAATGAATGCCAATCACATCAATTGTCTTTTTTTTTTAGAATGGTTTTCAATTGAGATATTTTTAAAGCCACCTCTACAGTACAAAATGTGTTTATAATGTGATGGGAAGTTACCAATTATCCCTCTAATTAGATCTGTATTACTGCATGAAAAATTTGCTTTCTGGGATTTCTGATGCTGCTAAAGAGTTGGTAAATGAGCGAAGGGAGCGTAAATCTACATACTGAAAATGTAGTGGTTTACAATATTGCCAACAACTATTGCTCTTCCTCGGGCATGGTGAAGTTAATTAGCAGATTATGGTGTTAGGAAATGATATCTTACACTGCCCTGTAAAATGTATTTGTTTATGTCAGAATAACTTACATTGGATCTTAAATCTATACTGCACATCAATGGAAGTTAAAAATGCCCTAAAGGAATACATGTTAATGTGGGTGTTATGAATGGGTGACATGAATGTCTAAGCCTGCCGAGACTAATGCACCAAAAAATATGAAGTGTAAAAATGTTCCTCTTGGCTCATCTCTGGACATGTTGATGGAGGGGGTAAAAAAGTAAAATTGACAATATCATTGTAGGAGCGCACTAAAGGGGGGACGGTCCGCTCCACTACACTGAAGTAGGGATGTCTACAGTGGAAGAAGAAGAAGGGGGAGGGTACCACTTTGTCACAGGCTGCTATGTAGATTAACCTTTCAATTAGTTGTTATCAGGTCCTCTCCATGTCTCGGCGCAAGCTTTTCAGCCTTCGTTTCAAGAGATCAAATCCCACGAAATCGCTCGGATATGTCGCTGCACATGTCCTTCGACGTTTCCCCGATAATGAAGAGGAGTATCCGAGGGGGGGAAAAACTTACAGAGGTAAACTACCAGCAAATATTTACGGTAGAATGTGCAATCGTTTCTTTTTCTTTCATAGCATACTAGTTATATGTCCATCCTTGCATGAAACTTGCCGTTCATTTGTTGTGCCTTCTCGCCCACGGCGGCGACAGATAGGAGATAGATAGGTCGGTTTGCGGACCATCTAACAAAACGATGTGAAAATCCAAGAAGGTTGTGTATCATTTCCTACTAAAATATGGAAAACGAGAGCGGAGCTGAAGCTGAGAAATGGGTGCTAAAGAAACTAGCGATACAATTTAGAACCAGTGAGGAAGGAGCTACTCTCCCGGCAGTCGTGTTAACTTGTATTCCCTCCTGAACGTCCCTTTTCCCTCCAGGGCTCACTGTTTTTGTCTCGTGGAGCTATTTGAGCTATTTTTGCTATTAGTTAATAGTAATAAAGAGGTCATGCCCATATTGCACAGCGCAACACAGGACGTTTATAATTTCGCTGGCAGACGTGGAGCGAGCTACTTTTGTGCTAAACGGCACCTTTATTTATCGCCGCCAATTTAACGTCACATAGTTGAAATGTTAAATATCTGGAGAATTATGGCTCCTCTCGGGAAATTGAAGGGAGGAAGATAAAGAGGCGGAAAGGCGATAGCTTGGACACATTTAGCCAGCAGGAGTCTTGATATGCTACCTGGAATTTATCAAAAAATATGTTTCACTTTAAATCAGCGCTATAGCCTTTGCAGGTTTTATGCAAACTAATGATAGATTTACCAAACAGCCAATTAAAGTCTAAAATGTTCCAAATCACTTTCAAGTGTAACCAACTGTTTCAAGGAGGAATCTAAGTAAAGGTGGGCCGGCGTTTAACGCTTGTGAAATGCGGTTAAATATGTATCTCATTTAATAGTTACTCAGCCAGTTTATGCTTTTTGTAGTGTATTTATAACTTAATTATGTCCTGTCGCTGCAGTTAGAGCAGTAAGTTCAGATGTTATGGGTGTTGGAAGTAAACGATATCTATTTATCACTGAAGGCACCTTAAGAGGCGGGTCAATTGAGGGAAGTGACAGATCATACAGCCAGTACCGTGCCTCTTGGAGTGAGCTCATACATAAAGATTGACATGTGCTTTATCAAACCAGAAATCGGATCTGGTCTTTACAGCCAATATTGAAGTTGCTAGGGAGGGCACATTAGTGTAGGTAAGGTTTAATGAGACTCCATTGGATTGTAATCAGCGTCATGTCGGATTCATGTAAACTACAACATTGTAACAAAATGGCGACTGTTTAGGTGACATCAGTAATGCTGGCAACACTGTCATTTATCTGCTCAACTCAGCGGACCACAACTCTAGGTTTGTTACGTAGTTATTAACTCACCGGTTTCTTGCTTCGTTAAACAGCTCGGTGGTTATTTGCAGACGTGCCTCAAACGTTTAACGGCAGCTGTCAGGAAGTGAACATTCATTATACAAATGTCATAAAGCTCGCGCTGATCAGTTTGTCTTAGCGGACGTCGAGCTGTCAAAAGTCGCGTGCAGACAGGTAACGGTTAAACTTTACATATGATGTTCTTTTATGTTTTTAATCAGTTCGCGTATGTTAGACATGTGATGGTGACATTTTGGAAAATTACGTGCAGCAGAAATAAATGTGAACTTGTTTTTTTTTATGTCGAAAAGGAATCTGAAACCGAGTAGCCTAGCTACATGCATCTGTCGAGGAGACTGTTTATACTTTTCCACTCGGTAGAAGTTCTAGCTGTCATTGTGCTAAAACTTATTACTTCTACAAAAAATAGTCTCTTTTGAAACGGACATCTGGTTTGGTGTGTGGATTGGGGTGCCAGACTATGGATTAAGTCACTTGAATTTATTTAGCTACCATGACAGCTCCTTCGTCTGTTTTTATCCATCTGTTTCTCATGTTTTAACACATCTTAAACGTCCGGCATTCCTCTGGCCTAGTATATCCAATATGCCAGTGATTCTCAAAGTGGGGTCCGAGGACCCCTAGGGGTCCGTGGCACTCTTCCAGCAGGTCCCTGAAATGTTTTTGGGATTTTTTTATTATTTGGATTTTTTTTACAAAATGCTTTTTAGTTTAACGAATAATATTCAACTTTTTGAATCCAAAATAGTTAATAGATTAGCCTACATTCTTAAAATAATCTGCAAATATCTTTAATACTTATAGTTTACTAATAAGGGGGTTCCTGATATATATGCTCTGTCTTGTAAGATGTCCTTAGCTATAAAGCTAGCTATTATATGTGCTAGTTTATAGAATGTGAATAAGAGGAAAAAAGCAATTGCAGATTGAGATTGTAATTTACACATGTATTTGACCAATTTCTTTTTTCTTTTTAGAATTGACCAGGGATTAAATATCCATCCAGGTCAGCTGGTAACTACAATTGTGGAATTTATTTGTGCCAACTTTTCCTCAAGACCAATGTCAGATACCCGGGATTAAGAAGACTTGGAAATGTGGATGTTGGCGTGGAACATACGTTTTTGACTTTACTAACGATGTGGATGTACCCAGTGTTCACCAGCAGGAAGGGGGAATCTGTATGGATCAGATTTTTGTGAGTCTATATTTTCAACCATGGTAAAACTTGCAAACCCTCTGTACACGGAGTGGATTCTTGAAGCAATACAGAAAATCAAAAGGCAAAAGCAGAGGCCTTCAGAGGAGAGAATTTGTCATGCGGTGGCCACATCGCATGGACTGGACAAGAAGACCGTCCTTGAGCAGTTGGAATTAAGTGTTCACGATGGCTCTATTCTTAAGGTTACAAATAAGGGGAGTGCCTCTTACAAGGACCCAGGAAATCCCGGGAGAGTTGGATCAATCCCAACCGCAAATGTGTCCGTGCCATCAAAGGAATCATTATGGAATTCAAACGATCTGCGCCACATTGATTGGAATAAAATACTTAAGAGGGCCATTGAGGGCCTGGATGATACCCATGGCTCCTCACTAAAGAACATCGAGAGGTATCTGAGGAACCAGGATGACCTCTTAAACATTGTCGATAACCCTGCTTTCCGGCAGAGGTTACGACTGGCGGCCAAGCGGTCAGTAAACAACGGCAGGTTGTTAAAAAATGGCCCGCGGTATAAGCTTAACCATGGCAGTATGGAGGGAAGGGGCTCCCGGTGTCCAAGTGCTTCCCCCTTGGTCCTATCATCGGTGACACTCCTCCCCCATGAGCGAGACCAGGTACACACACCTTGGCCTCTGCATTCTCATTCTTTCACCTCATGCTTATTCCCATGTTTCCCTGGACATTGGTCTGTCATATGCTGCGGTTACCCTAAAGGGAAACATACATAGAATAACTTTCTCTTGTTGTTAATGTGTTATTGATTTCTTTTCTAGCTCTAACATGTAGTAAAACTTTGTTTAGGGAGAACCAAGGACTTTTTTTGGAACCTTAACAGTGGCATTTCCATGACATCATTACCAAAGAGGAAGTTTGAAAGCTTGGGCCACCACTAAGCGGCATTTGCTTGATAGGAATTTTACAATTGTGGTCTTATATCTGTGGGACTTTAGCTTGGCAGGTCAGAAACAACATCATCAAGAGTGCGTCCCTTTGGGTCTGTGTTGCTGTTGGTCTCCATAATATGAGAGCTTGGATAGTCAGTAAGTCATGCTGGCAGTGTGTGGTAGGCAGTCGGCTGTAGGCTTCCCACAGGTTATGTAACACTAGCCTAATGGCCTTAAGGGATGTGGCTGGCTGTCTTGTGAGTAGCAAGCATCAGTGAACCGATATGGAATATTTTATTGGTTAGTAACATGCTCATGAGCATAAACTAGTTGTCACAAATAGTGAGGAATGGCAGCTGAAGTATATGTGGTTATATATAACCACATTATATATATGTATATATATATGTTAGTTTTCTTAAGCTACATGCAGTTTTTATGACCTCTGAGCTAACAGAGATTCCCTAGAGAGTAAATAAAACCATATGTAGAAACTTCCAGGTTGAATTGTTTCTGCTGCTTTTGGCACCTTAGGGGTGGTTTATAGTTTGCAGAGATTGTGTCTCTATTAATTGGGCTTAAGCACACACACTGCAGACAAAAGTCTGTAAAATGACAGCACTTTGTACTTGCTTTGCAATTTTAAGACACTGTCAAGCGCAGGAGAGTATTTCATGGAAAATATTTTTCATGATATGGCACTAAAGTGCAGTGTACACTCATCTAGGTAGTTTGTTGTAAGGGCTCTTTGCAAACCGTGTGTCAAGATGAAGTGCCGTCCAGTAGTATATGCACAAGCTATGCAGCTGAGCAGCACCAAGCTATAGAGATGTCACCCTGCTCCCCCCCAGTTTCACAGTGAATATTCAGGAAGCGACACCTTGATACTGCAGTCACAACTGTGACTGTGGTCAGACCAAAAGTGAAACTGAGAACTGTTTAGAGACACAGTGTCCTGCAATGGTTCTCATAACTGAGGACGGCCTGCTGTTTTCCATTTGGAACATTTCAACTTATTGCTCCAAGCCTGATGACATCACCTAGCCCAGTCCAGGTTTACCATTCACTTCAAAGGATGACACATCTCTGCCTGTTAAGTTGTTGAAGCACAAGTGTGTGTGTGTGTGTGTTTGTCTGTGTGTGTGTTTTGAGAATAAAAGATACTTTGAGGTAAAAGAAAGAGCAGTCTTGGTTTAGAGTGTATTAGATTCTGAAGAGACTCTGGAAGGAACAAAGGCAAGGAATGAGTGTTTTTTTTCTTTCTTGCTGCGTTATGCAACCATTTGAGATCTCTCTCTCTCTCTCTCTACCAGCAGTTTTCTAATAGGACCCCACCCCCTCACTCAGGACAGCCTGCTCTTTTGAAGCAGCATCATTTCCTGTAATGTGCTTAATTTAGAATCCCCAAGTAAATCATCAGCATCTCTTTAGCTGTATTTGTTTCTTTATTTTCACACTTTTGTGCAGTGAAGATTGCAAATAGCTATTGGTTTTAATCATCAGGCCTAAGAATATTCCTGATGGAAATTAATTCATCAGTTCCTGGATTATACTTCGTGGCTCAGTAAGCAGAGACTATGTTATGAAGTGAAGACTTATTTAAAAAAAAAAAAGCTTGCCTAAGAGCTCTGAACATTTCAGCAGTTAAAAGCACAGGCTGCATGTTAGCACTGATGTCTTATTATTTATAAGCTCTTTACATTAATGTTCTTACTTATATCTAAAATGATCGTGTATAAATCATATTTACTATAGTTTGTAGCCCAAAATCTGAGTTTTAAGGTTCTGAAGAAACTTGTTGTTCAGGATGATATTTCATGATAAAGATGACTCACATTAACATTTTGTACATAAACAAGAAGTAATAACTCTGAAGTAACCACAACACTGAAGCCTTGTTTTAAAGTGCCTTTGGCTGCATCTTTTAGCAATGATAGCGTAGAATGGGTTGGGATCAAGGAAAACATGTTAATATTAATCTCTGCTTCTCTGATTTTAACTTTAATGAACTCCAAATTGACAGACATTGTGCAGTCCAGTTAACAAACCTTGGGGTTATATGAAGGGCTGCAACAAACAAGTGTTTTCATCATTGATTAGAATTTTAGATTATTTGTTCAGTTTATGTCAAGTCAGAAAATAGTAAGAATAAATCTGCTCACCTTCTGTTTGGTTCTGTTGTCCGAGTGTAAAACCCAAACATGTGCAATTTACATGTACCAACTAGGGGTGGAACGGTACACAGAAGTCATGGTTCAGCTCCTACCTCGGTTCAGAGTTCAGTACAGTGGAGGGAAAAGCAAAACAAAAATGCAGAAGGCAATTTCTGTTATTGTTTGTCTCATATTGTACCACCTAGTGTCATATAGTTTCTACCCTGAGCTAGCTGCAACAACCCCATTGTGCAAAGTAAGATGTAAACAATAAGTACCCCACATCATTTCCATCTGTAACTTGTAAACAAAATAAGACAACCAGTGAACTGAAAATACAGTATCTCTGTTCTCTGCAAAGACAAACTAAATTACCTGATCAATGCAACGTTATCATGACGTCTCCCGGCCATTTTTCACCGCAGAGGGCTGCTCCTCATTCACCGAACAGAAGACTGTTTTTGTGTTTCCCTGGACAATACTGGTGTCTTTTCTACACAAAGTCGGCAGATATGTCGCTAGTTGCTTTTAAAAAAATTAAAAATAACTAAAAACTTGCTCGCTAAGTTGGCAACACTTACTGCTATCTCTGACTCACTAAAACTGCATACATAGGCGGAGCTCAGCTACAGACGGCGTACCCAAGGGGATAAGCCTCTCCTCTCTTAGCGTAGCTCACATGGCGCCTTTTTTTTTGCTACGAAGCCATCACCTGCAGTTAGCATCCCATTGAATGCCATTCGTTTTGGCGGAACTTTGACACTGAATAACTTTACATCTGAAGTGTGTCAAGACACTCTTTGTCCGTTGTTTTTTTCTAAAGAAACACGACAATGTATAAAAGGCTCCATTACCTTGTACCTCACGTTATGGCTCCGCAGCAGACATTTTTGTAAAAATAGGCTAACTTAGCGACTTACCGTTGCATAGTTGACAAATCACCGAATTGTCAGAAGAAGCACGCACACAGTTTGGGCTTCCATTAGCTTTTTAGCTTTAATTACTAATGTTAACTAGCTTGTTAGTTAGCAATAATTAGCCTGTGCCTTTGTTATCTCCTAACATATACCTACGCTCTCTGTCTCTGCTGACTGGGCATTATTGACATATGAAGAATACTTATAACCAGGCTTGTTAAACAAGATTGTTTACAGTTGCAGACCTGCCCAACTCGCTGAGCAACATTTCTTTTTTTCCCGTAACATAAGACAATTAGAAAATCCTGTGAATTTACCTCTGAGTCACGGTGTTCTACTCCACAGGTGTAGCCTCATCACACATTAACATTTCAGTGTTTTTATGTCCATGATCACAGCTGTGTGAGCAGCAGTCCACTTCTAATGCCAGTTCCTGCTTTCAAATATTGACCTGGCAGGTTAGAAAATAGAGTAATCATTGATGTTGCAGTAAACTGCTTCCCCTCACCGTAACAACTAATTGATACAACAGCCAGGAACAATGACCAAATCCCCACTGTGTCCTAGTTGCATTTCCCCTTGGGTTTCTTTTGGATGCTGTGACAGGTTGAAGGGATGTTCTTGTCTTGTGTTTGTTGACGGATGAAAAAACAGTGTAGGTCAGGACCAATAGAGATCTGGACGTTGCAAATTTTGTTGAGGTCAGGATACTGATCTGCGTCATAGAAACCAGGAACTAATTATGGGCATCCCCAGAGTGCCTTTCAAAGCTCCAGTCAATTGACGAGGCCTTAGTGTGTAAACTGATGATGAGGGGGTTATTTATGGTCACACCCAGGCTGCGAGTGTTATTTTCCGTTAAGAACTTCCTCTCAAGCAAGAAGGAGGCAGCAGTTTGTTTGATGCTCCTTTAGGGACTTGTATGTTCTCATATTTAAAGGGACACCTTATGAAAGCCAGAGTACCTCAGTGTGGGTTTAGTCTGGTTATGACTACTTAGCTAATTTTAACTGACTGTTTTATGATGGTATGACACTAAGGGCGTTTCTCAATATGTGTTCTTCTATGGACTTGTGTTCTTGTGTTCTTGTGAAACGTCATGTTTGGTGGCCAA